>NC_047103.1:169669771-169969771 GCF_902500255.1 Thalassophryne amazonica
CTTCTGGTGTCTTTAGGTTTATCAGTTCTCCTCCTCCTCCTCCTCCTGGTGTCTTTAGCTTTATCAGTTCTCCTCCTCCTCCTCCTCCTGGTGTCTTTAGGAGCATTAGACCTCCCACTCCTCCTCCTGGTGTCCTTAGGAGCATCAGACCTCCTCCTCCTCCTGGTGTCTTTAGGAGCATCAGACCTCCTCCTCCTCCTCCTGTTTTTAGGTGCATCAGACCCACTCCTCCTCCTCCTGGTGTCTTTTGGAGCATAAGACCTCCTCCTCCTCCTGCTGGTGTCTTTAGGAGCATTAGGTCTCCTCCTTCTCCTCCTGGTGTCTTTTGGAGCATCAGACCTCCTCCTCCTCCTGCTGATGTCTTTAGGAGCATTAGGCCTCCTCCTTCTCCTCCTGGTGTCTTTTGGAGCATCAGACCTCCTCCTCCTCCTGCTGGTGTCTTTAGGAGCATTAGACCTCCCACTCCTCCTCCTGGTGTCCTTAGGAGCATCAGACCTCCTCCTCCTCCTCCTGGTGTCTTTAGGAGCATCAGACCTCCTCCTCCTCCTCCTGTTTTTAGGTGCATCAGACCCGCTCCTCCTCCTCCTGGTGTCTTTTGGAGCATCAGACCTCCTCCTCCTCCTGCTGGTGTCTTTAGGAGCATTAGGCCTCCTCCTTCTCCTCCTGGTGTCTTTTGGAGCATCAGACCTCCTCCTCCTCCTGCTGATGTCTTTAGGAGCATTAGGCCTCCTCCTTCTCCTCCTGGTGTCTTTTGGAGCATCAGACCTCCTCCTCCTCCTGCTGGTGTCTTTAGGAGCATTAGACCTCCCACTCCTCCTCCTGGTGTCCTTAGGAGCATCAGACCTCCTCCTCCTCCTCCTGGTGTCTTTAGGAGCATCAGACCTCCTCCTCCTCCTCCTGTTTTTAGGTGCATCAGACCCGCTCCTCCTCCTCCTGGTGTCTTTTGGAGCATCAGACCTCCTCCTCCTCCTGCTGGTGTCTTTAGGAGCATTAGGCCTCCTCCTTCTCCTCCTGCTGTCTTTAGGAGCATCAGTTCTCCTCCTCCTCCTCCTCCTCCTCCTCCTGGGGCTCTGCAGCTCCTCGTCCTGTTTGAAAGATGACTGCTGCACCCTACAGTTTAAAGTCTGTCTCTCAGCATCCAGACTGAACCGTGTTGACTTTTGATTGAACAGGAAAAAAAATTTTTTTCAACCTTCTGAAGTCAGCGGCTCCTTCCCGCCTCTCAAAGTACCTCCTCTTCTATAAAATACATTTATAAAACATGATTATAGATTCTAAACACATTTTAAGAGCTTTTTAGAACCAAGTCAAACTGCTAAAATTTTTAAAAACATGTTAATATTTAGACAAAAACCAGCAACTTAAAATCAGTTTCTAATTGGTTTAACAACTACTTAAAAGCAAGTCAGAGCAGCTGAAGTCATTTTTAAAAACCGGTTTCACTCCAGTTGAAATAATTTAAATTCTGCTGGTGGTGTATTGCAGTTTAAAAACATTAATATTTAGACACAAAGTAGCAGCTTAAAACCAGTTTCCCATTCGTTTACTACTATTTAAAACCAGCTCAGAGCAGCTAAAATTGTTTTTAAGACTGGCTTCACAGTTAAAGTGCACTTAAAGTATTAAGTAAAATCAGTAGCCTGGTAACAGACTAACATGACCAGGTGAACAAAGGACAATAGTATTTTTTCCAACAAACCGCAGCTAATCTGCTCTTGAGCAGCCTGCATGCTAACTTAGCTAGCTAACCCTTGTATTACTTGGACGAGCCCAGTTAGCCCACTAACCCAGTCTATTTGTGCTGGTTACAGCTTTCTTACAGCTGATTGCAAACTATATTGATGTGTTTGTTGGATGGTTCATCATTTTATCACATTTTGAGTAGCGAGTGTGCTAGCCACTATCACTGTGGACGTTGTTTACATTTGTATGCTGAAAGCAGTTTACATCAAACTTCTCCACTGACTGTGTTTCTCAAGTAAATATTTCTTTTATTGTATCCACGCTAATTAAGTTGTATTGACATAGGTTAAAATTTTTTACATTTCAGCTAAAATGCTAATCATTGGGCCCACTGTAGATTTTAATTAGCATCTTCTTCCCCGACTACATCCAGCGTTTTCACGGGTTTCGTGAATCATCTTCTTTACAACCAAACATAAGAACAAATCTATTTTTGAGTTTAAAATATCAACATTAAAAAAGCACTTAAGTCTAATTTTTAGTCTGTGCTTTTGTCACCTGTAACCGGGCAGAAAAAATAAACGCCAGGTAACGATTGTGGTTTAAAGAAATGAACCCTCGCTCTGCTCCCCGTTTTCTTTCCCACCAATTAGAGATGTCTGCGCGGCGGCAGAGCACCACATTGCACTTTTGGACCTTTGTCAACGGGGGGATGAGGCGATTCTGTGCTCGTGTGAAACGGTGCTGGCAGCCGGCGCCGTTCACATTCATTCTCCATCTAAACTCCTCTTCTTTTTTTGGCGGTGCAGACAGCACAATGGTCTCAGTGAGCGCTGACGATTAACACATAAAGGCGACACGGGGAATCTCGCCGCTAGATACTAGCGCACATCAAGAGGGCGAAGCATTCATACCATGCCAAGAAGTTCAGCGGGAGCCTCTTCTATCTGATTGGTGATCTTTTGTTTTGGCGTTGCCCTCGATTCAGGGGGAACGTGCCCAATCAGATTACGGGGAGGGAGGCAGAGCGAGACGACAGTCAGTTTTCTATTTACTCCTTCTATCTCCAAACGGCTTCACTTAAGGCAGCAGAGATAAGTCCAAGACGCTCTGACTCGAACCGCCCCCTCTTCCCTCCGGCACACACCGAAGGTGCTTTTAATTTGAAAGGACAGAATTCAGCTTGAAGCAGAATCAAGATTTCAACCAAAAGTCTGACATGTGATGGTTAATCTCAGCAAATGACTTGAAGCTCTGAATGAAGACAAATGATGGTTTAAGTGTTTTTATGTTTAAGAGTCAGTGAAATAATCAAGACTTCCAGAGCAAACTCTGCACTCTTATTTTGAAGGCAAACATCTATTAATATGTGTACTTATTAGTTGTTGACAGCAATTTATGGCAAAGTTATGGCTGCTGTATAAAGAAAAACAATCAGATGGTTTTCCTCCTTTTGGGGCTGAAAAAGGATTTTAAAGCAGTGACGTTAAAAGAACATATAAAGGTGAAGTAAAAATGGAAAAACAAACAACAAATCTCTAATTCAAGCAAACAGCAGCTCCAACAATTACATATTTACTCACTCAGATGACAAAAGTAAATATTCAAAATAAAAAAATATGATTAAAAACAAATATCAAACTGATTCAAAATAAATAAGTACAATTTGTGGCGTAAGCTCGACTCTCTGAGCAGAGATTTAATTTCTTCTTTCTGAAGACATCTTTGTGACACCACAATGATTCTGCAGAGAAAATTGTCTCTAATCACAGCCAGTGAAGCTGTAACTCTTGTCACTAGTCTCTGTTGTGCATCCTCATTCAACATTCTCCAGTCACAGCCACCAAAGCCTGTATGTCCTTCAGAGGTGTCTTGGTGGCTTCCCTGTCTCGTCTCCGTTCAGCACTCAGAATTCTCTAGTCACAGCCACCGAAGCTTGTGAGTCCTCAGGAGTTGTGGTAGTGGCTTTGTGGCTTTCCTCAGTTTTCACATTCTTCCACACTTGCACAGCATTCTCCAGTCAGAGACAGAGAAGTTTGTAACTCCTTCAGAGGTGTCTTGATGGCTTCCCTCACTAGTCTCCTTTTGGCACATTCACTCAGAATTCTCTAGTCACAGCCACTGAAGCTAGTGAGTCCTCCAGAGTTGTCGTGTTGTCTTTGTGGCTACCCTCATTTTTCCTCTTTCTTGTACACTCAGTATTTTCCACTCAGGGTCAGAGAAGCTTGTAACTCCTTCAGAGGTGTCTTGATGGCTTCCCTCACTAGTCTTTTGGCACGTTCACTCAGAATTCTCCAGTCACAGCCACTGAAGCTAGTGAGTCCTCCAGAGTTGTCGTGGTGTCTTTGTGGCTACCCTCATGTTTCCTCTTTCTTGTACACTTACTCAGTATTTTCCACTCGGGGTCAGAGAAGCTTGTAACTCCTTCACAGCTCTGTTGGTGGCTTCCTTCACTTGTCCTTCGTGGACACTCAGTTGGCCTTATTTTGAAAATTCTTGTGTTAATGTCATTGAATGTTTCCCGCTTTAATGTGATGTCACCAAAAAAATTAAGTATGTAAAAGAACAAGCAGTAGCTCCTTTTTTATGGGCATGTAAGCATGTGCACATTCATTTCACAACAATAAAAGTCACGTTTTGGTGTAAATCTGATGCTGTGGTTTTTGTTTTGTGTAAATAACGTCCACCTGCTGTACTTCCGTTCAGGAGGAAATTTAAACTCTGACCTCTGATCAACCTCATAACGATGTTTGTTTGGTTTTAAAATCGAGGCCTAAATGTGAGTTTTCAGGCACAGCAGTTTGAGAAGGTTTAAACGTTGTGTGTATGATGTGGAAAGTGCAGCGAGTGCACTCTCATGGAAAGGTCAAAGGTCGCAGACATCAAATAGAAGCTGCAATGAAGCCGTTTGACTTTCCAGCGAGAACGTAGTCGATATTGTGCGAGACTTTAATGGTCAAACATATGTATAGTTTCTGCTTTGATAGAACTCAAACACATTCATCTATCAAACGGGGGAGGCGGCGGCGGCTGTGCTTTCGCCACGGTCCCGAGCTGTTATTTTATTGACGTGGGAAGACACAGGAAACGAGCTGCTTTCACTCTTGCATGTCGAGTCCGTCTGTTGGCGTTCGAATCCAAAACAATTTCACATTTTGAGAAATGCGAAGGCAGCTGGTGTTCCCACAGCCGTGCCGGAATTAGCCGAGTACGAGCTGCAACTCTATCTGCTGTGCACCTGGATGCCATGGAGGGAGGGGGGCTTGAACCACCGAGTACACCCGGTGGGGGGTGGGGGCGCGCACTTATGTGTTCTCATCTTTAAAATACCTGCACAATAAATCGGTTCTCATTTAAAGCCCCGATTAAAAAAAAAAAAAAAAAATCAAAGGCCTCATTTTCTTTAATTGCTTTATGACATCATGTCAAAACAATTCAAACTTCATTACACAAACAGCCAGGAGGCGCTGTGCAAAGTGCTCAGCGGGTTAAGGTGCTTACTCAAGGGCCCTTTAGTGATCACAGTGAAGGTGAGACAAGTGATTTTAATTGACCTTTTCCACCTTTGTTGGGATTCAAACCACCAACCCTCCAGTCTGCAGACAAACCTCTACAGCACCATCAAAGCAGTTTACTCAGCTTCTTCATGCAGCGACAAATCATACGCCATCCCGAGGCTGTACTCAGAATCAAGGTTTAAAGCTGACCCAGCTCATGAGCAAGCATGCTGTTCACAGTGGGAAGGAAAAAACTGTGTTCCTGTTTTAATTTTTAATGGGAAGAAACCTCAAGCAGACCAGACTCGGCGGAGGGACCGAACGATAAAATAAAACTCTGAAACACCAAATAATTGATGGCATAAGTTCTCGTCCCATTCAGTTTAACACTTTAAATCATCATTTTTACAACCATTCATCTTTAGACTTCCAAAACTGAGAGTCTGTGCACCTACACTAGGTGACTGGTGAGGGAAGCTATCGAGACACCAACCTTGACTCTGGGGAGCTACAAGTGTCAGTGGCTGTGATTGGAGACGCTGTTTTATAAATGTCGTCAGTCGCTCCACTGGTCAAAACAGACTATTTGACATGAACAGTTTGCTGTTTTTGAGCTGCTCATAGCAGATTAGCTTAGCTCTTAGCACATTCATGAATGTACAGTTTGAACAGTAGCATGGCATTATTAGACACTTCATGCATTGTTTATTTTATTGGTGAATTTACTGTTGAATTGAAAAAAGTTCAGAAGTTTAAAAATGTTTCTGTTTTCTATAAGGAACCAGCCTGATTCTGTTTGTAGTACCGGCCCACTCCTGATGGTTCTGACTTTAGTTCCTGTCATTTTCTGTGTAGTTTTTGGTTTGGTTTAACAGAATACAGCTGGTCCCACATTGCTTAAATTACTTTATTTTTACAAGTGGGTAGAGCGCCACCTATAGAAATTCAACTCACCCAGAGGAGAACCCACCACAGCCCCGCCCTTAGCTGTTGATTGACAGGCGTGCTGTGTAAAAAGCAGAGTGTTGATCAGACCTGATGGAGGCTAAGTGATGGTGACTGAGGACAGCAAGCACCCCCCCTCCCCCTGGCCTCCACAACCGGCTCTCCGGTTCAGCTGTCTGGTCGATGGACCGCTGCAATTTGCCAAGTTACCATAGCAAAACCCCCCCCCCATCCAGACGGCCTCCTGTTCAGCTGCGCCGCTCGCTGCAGGTTCCAGCCAGGTCAGATGTTCAACACGAGTGACATCATGTTCTGCTCTCACTGCTGTTTTCCACGCCTGGCTGTTATGCCGCCGGCCCACCGACATGGGCCAGACCCAGAACACCAACCCTGAAACACACCGCCGGTGAGACTTGATTTCAGACTTTTCTTCTTCTTCTCCTCCTCTTCAGGTTGGAAACGGAACAGTGTAAAAAAGACACTAAACGTCGGCGCAGAAGCCAAAACTAATGAAGCTCTGCTAATGAAACATTATTGAAGACTGAATGCATAAAATCTGGGACGATAATAAAATTTCACTGCAGGTTTTATTGACTCCCAGCGTCGCTGTTACATGCAGCAGAGCCAATAAAAATAATGTGCAAAGCAAAGGGTCGCAACACAGAAAGCAAAGAGCGGTGCCGTTTGTGGATTTATCTCCAATCGCACCGTCGCTGGACGCATGTGGAGCTCATTGGTGCTGAGCCAAATCCTGAACCCGGTGTCAACAAAAACCTCACCTGTTGACTCCCTGCCACTCTCGTCCCCTAGTGGCTGGATTCCACAAAACAGTGTGACTCCGGCTGCAGTAAAAAGTCAGCCTTTTAAATAATTTCAGTGACAAGTCTGAACATTTTCCCCAGCAGGAAGTATATTTGTTTAAGTTCTATACACAAATGATTAGCGTAAAGATTTGACTGAACATATGAATTGACACTGAACAATCAAAAGCCGTCGTCGTGCAGCTGAACTCGAAAACATTTGGTCCACCGCTCTTTCCTCATGTTATTGTTTTTATCTGACGTGTTCCGTTAGCTGCTCCAAATCATTTGTGTTGAACTGAAAGCAGTGACGTTACGCGACACATTTTTCAAACATTTGGACCAAACAGAAAACTACTTTAAAAACAAACCAAGTGAGTTCACAGTTATCAGGTAAGAAGGTTCATACAAATAGATAACATAACTGTTACAAGCCATGCTAGCTATGTAGCTTAGCCTAATCACTATCACTTACAATGCTAGCTTAGCCGGTTAGCAAATAGGTAGCTAGTTAAGAATTCCAAAATGCTTTCTAAAAGCTACTCTTCAGGTAATGCTTGGCTAGTATCCAACTAATAGGTAAATTAGTAAATAACTCAAGCTTACATCAGTAGCATTGGACAGCTGCATGCTAATTAGTGCCAGATTGACACAGAAGATGAGTAGACGCTCCACAGGAGGCCTATGGAGCAGACTGGTGAGAGGCAACCATTAGAGGGCGCTGCGGAAGCATCAACAGTAGTGTGCCTTAATTAAGAGAGTGGCGTCATCTTAGAACATGGCGCCATTTTGGGTCCAACTGCGTTAAACGACTTTTCATTTTTTAAAATCATTTAACCACATACAGCAACACATCCAGGTACAGGTGCTATCAAAATAAATATAAAAATACTTAAGCTATCAAATTTACATAAATCTACAATTTATGATGATTTATTTAATTCATTTAAAGCCTGATTTACAGTGAGGAAAATAAGTATTTGGTCCATTTGATTGTAAATTTTGCAAGTTTTCCCACCTACAAAGAATGTAGAGGTCTGTAATTTTTATTGTAGGTTCACTTCAACTGTGAGAGACAGAATCTTAAAAAAATCAGAAAATCACATTGTATGATTTTTTTTAAAATAATTAATTTGCATTTTATTGCATGAAATAAGTATTTGAACACCTACCAACCAGCAAGAATTCTGTCTCTCACAGACCTGTTAATTTTTCTTTAAGAAGCCCTCTTATTCTGCACTCTTTACCTGTATTAATTGCACCTGTTTGAACTTGTTTCCTGTATAAAAGACACCTGTTCACACACTCAATCACACTCCAACCTGTCCACCATAGCCAAGACCAAAGAGCTGTCTAAGGACACCAGGGACAAAACTGTAGACCTGCACAAGGCTGGGATGGACTACAGGACAACAGGCAAGCAGCTTGGTGAGAAGACAACTTTTCTGATTATTTATTAGAAAGTGGAAGAAACACAAGATGACTGTCAATCCCCCTCGGTCTGGGATTCCATGCAAGATCTCACTTTGTGGGGTAAGGACAGTGGTGGGCACAGATAACCAAAAAATTAACTTCGATAACAGATAATCAGATAACTGAAAAGTTATCTTTGATAAAGATAAAACAATAAACCACCCAAAAATGTATCAGAAGTTACAGATAACCAATAAATTCCAGTATTGTCTCCGGTACATTTGCCAACTACTAACAAACTGAATTTGAGTTTTAACACCACGATCGCTTCTGGCAGCATCAAAAGCGACAACAGACCCAAACAATGAGCCCACACTTCTGTCTTTGAACATCTTGCCTCCTGCTGCAGGCTCTTGTTTACTACATGGCTTCCAGCACAGAAGCAAGCTGAGAACAGCCACAAAACCCAGCTCTCTACCCAATCACAATTGCTCCAGTCAGGCAGAGGTCTTGGAAAATAAAGCAATGCTGACTTATGGTTTGGTGTATAAATAAAATCAATACTGATAGAATAACTGTCGGTTCTGTTATTTGTGCAAAGTTAAAATATAACATATCTTTTAATGTTGAATAATGCACTAATTCTGAAGTTTTGTAAAAAACACAGATCGCAAAAGTCATTCATTATGTAAACCAACACGTTAATGTGACGTGTATCGTGTGTTGGTGTTTACAGATAAATGTGCTTTTGTAAAATATTCCATTTTTTTATTTGTAAAAACGGGCATTTTTATGGAGCCCTGGAAGTGTCATCGCAAAATGTTTTGCAGAGAATGTGCGCTCATTTTATTATACTGTGTGCATATTTTATTATATTGTAAAATGTGCACTCAATATTGTCTTGACACATAATGTTGGCTATTCGCCCTGTTGACGTTTTAAATCCCGCAAAACCTTGGAGAGTTCGCCGCGCTGTGAGATCTCAGTAACATTGAGAACTGCATTGAGACACTGATCATGCTGCACTTTAACCGCTGCACACAGACAACATATTATTTGTGCCTAAAACTCTTGTGAATATATTCTCTGGGTTTTGAGATGTTATTGCATTTATTTTATGTAAACATGCAAGAATCACAGGCTGTCTCTCCGTTATTTTCAGTGGTAAATGGACTGCATTTATATAGCACTTTTCCATCTGCATCAGATGCTCAAAGTGCTTTACAATTATACCTCACATTCACCCCGATGTCAGGGTGCTGCCATACAAGGCGCTCACTACACACCAAGAGCAATAAAGGATTAAAGGCCTTGCCCAAGGGCCCTTAGTGATATTCCAGTCAGGCGGGGATTTGAACCCATGATCTTCTGGACTCAAGCCCAACACTTTAACCACTAGACCATCACCTCCCCTCCCCAATGGGAGCTACTGTGAGCTACGCTCACTTCCTGATCATGTCGTTCTGGGGGAAAGCGAAGTTTGCTCTTTAACGTCTTGATTATTGTTCTTTACAACACTATTTGTCCTCTTCAAAGTACTCCTTTGTCTACGAAACATTTAACAGGTAGGTGCTCAACTGATTTTAAGTTTTATAAATATTTGTAGCTGTTCAGGTTTATTTACCATGTTATCGGTCTAAAAAACTTCGGACAAAAATTTATCGCAAGATAATTAGTCCAATAATGGTTTTTAAAGTTATCTAAAAAGATAATCCAATAATGAAAACATTATCTTTGATAATTATCGGTTATCGGATTATCGGAACTGTGCCCACCACTGGGTAAGGATGATTCTGAGAAAGCTCAGAACTACACAGGAGGACCTGGTTAATGACCTGAAGAGAGCTGGGACCACAGTCACAAAGATTACATTAGTAACACATGATGCTGTCATGGTTTAAAATCCTGCAGGGCAGCAAGGTCCCCCTGCTCAAGCCAGCACATGTCCAGGCCCATTTGAAGTTCACCAGTGACCATCTGCATGATCCAGAGGAGGCATGGGAGAAGGTCATGTGGTCAGATGAGACCAGAATAGAGCTTTTTGGAATCAACTCCACTTACTATTGTTTAGAGGATGAGAACAACCCCAAGAAAACCATCCCAACCGTGAAGCATGGGGGTGGAAACATCATACTCTGGGGGTGCTCTTCTGCAAAGGGGACAGGACGACTGCACCGTATTGAAGGGAGGATGGATGGGGTCATGTATTGTGAGATTTTGGCAAACAGCCTCCTTCCCTCAGTAAGAGCATTGAAGATGGGTCATGGCTGGGTCTTCAGCATGACAATGACCCCAAACACACAGCCAGGGCAACTAAGGAGGGGCTCCATAAGAAGCATTTCAATGTCCTGGAGTGGCCTGGCCAGTCTCCAGACCTGAACTCAATAGAAAATCTTTGGAGGGAACTGAAACTCCAAACCTGAAAGATCTAGAGAAGATCTGTATGGAGGAGTGGACCAAAATCTCTGCTGCAGTGTGTGCAAACCTGGTGAAAAACTACAGGAAACGTCTGTAATGGCAGACAAATGTTTCTGTACCAGTTGTTAAGGTCTGTTTTTCTAGGGGATCAAATACTTCTTTCTTGCTGTAAAATGCAAATTAATTATTTAAAAATCAATGTGATTTTCTGATTTTTTGTTTTTAATTCTGTCTCTCACAGTTGAAGTGTTCCTGTGATTAAAAATTACAGACCTCTCCATTCTTTGTAGGTGGAAAAACGTGCAAAATCGACAGTGGATCAAATACTTATTTTCCTCACTGTTTGCAGCTGCAGCTCTGTAACTCTGTCATGCAATGACGTGTGACAGTTTTAAAGTTCTATGTCTCTGGATTATACTTTATTCTGGACTAATTTGACCCTTAACAAGCTTTTCTTTCTATAATCATCACCTCCAATTCAAAAGTAAAATGTACAGTTTCCGCTTTTAAAACTTTGTGCTGTAAATGTGCGGACTTTTCTGATCCATTTATTTGAGTGTGCACCACAAATAGTACACCCCCTGGCAAAAATTATGGAATCACCGGCCTCGGAGGATGTTCATTCAGTTGTTTAATTTTGTAGAAAAAAAGCAGATCACAGACGTGACACAAAACTAAAGTCATTTCAAATGACAACTTTCTGGCTTTAAGAAACACTATAAGAAATCAGGAAAAAAAATTGTGGCAGTCAGTAACTGTTACTTTTTTAGACCAAGCAGAGGCAAAAAATATGGAATCACTCAATTCTGAGAAAAAATTATGGAATCATGAAAAACAAAAGAACGCTCCAACACATCACTAGTATTTTGTTGCACCACCTCTGGCTTTTATAACAGCTTGCAGTCTCTGAGGCATGGACTTAATGAGTGACAAACAGTACTCTTCATCCGTCTGGCTCCAACTTTCTCTGATTGCTGTTGCCAGATCAGCTTTGCAGGTTGGAGCCTTGTCATGGACCATTTTCTTCAACTTCCACCAAATATTTTCAGTTGGATTAAGATCCGGACTATTTGCAGGCCATGACATTGACCCTATGTGTCTTTTTGCAAGGAATGTTTTCACAGTTTTTGCTCTATGGCAAGATGCATTATCATCTTGAAAAATGATTTCATCATCCCCAAACATCCTTTCAATTGATGGGATAAGAAAAGTGTCCAAAATATCAACATAAACTTGTGCATTTATTGATGATGTAATGACAGCCATCTCCCCAGTGCCTTTACCTGACATGCAGCCCCATATCATCAATGATTGTAGAAATTTACATGTTCTCTTCAGGCAGTCATCTTTATAAATCTCATTGGAGAGGCACCAAACAAAAGTTCCAGCATCATCACCTTGCCCAATGCAGATTCGAGATTCATCACTGAATATGACTTTCATCCAGTCATCCACAGTCCACGATTGCTTTTCCTTAGCCCATTGTAACCTTGTTTTTTTCTGTTTAGGTGTTAATGATGCCTTTTGTTTAGCTTTTCTGTATGTAAATCCCATTTCCTTTAGGCGGTTTCTTACAGTTCGGTCACAAACATTGACTCCAGTTTCCTCCCATTCGTTCCTCATTTGTTTTGTTGTACATTTTTCGATTTTTGAGACATATTGCTTTAAGTTTTCTGTCTTGACGCTTTGATGTCTTCCTTGGTCTACCAGTATGTTTTCCTTTAACAACCTTCCCATGTTGTTTGTATTTGGTCCAGAGTTTAGACACAGCTGACTGTGAACAACCAACATCTTTTGCAACATTACGTGATGATTTACCCTCTTTTAAGAGTTTGATAATCCTCTCCTTTGTTTCAATTGACATCTCTCGTGTTGGAGCCATGATTCATGTCAGTCCACTTGATCCAACAGCTCTCCAAGGTGTGATCACTCCTTTTTAGATGCAGACTAAGGAGCAGATCTGATTTGGTGCAGGTGTTAGTTTTGGGGATGAAAATTTACAGGATGATTCCATAATTTATTCCTCAGAATTGAGTGATTCCATATTTTTTTCCCTCTGCTTGGTCTAAAAAAGTAACCGTTACTGATTGCCACAATTTTTTTTCCTGATTTCTTATAGTGTTTGTTAAAGCCAGAAAGTTGCCATTTGAAATGACTTTAGTTTTGTGTTATGTCTGTGATCTGCTTTTTTTCTACAAAATTAAACTGAATGAACATCCTGCGAGGCCGGTGATTCCATAATTTTTGCCAGGGGTTGTATTATAATATGATTGCAGATGAAGGAGTAAAAGCAGAAAATTGTCAAATCACAGCCTTTTGTGTCTGATTTAACAGGTGCACATCAGGCTGCAGGTCACAGTCTGAACACAGTTTGGAAAAAAATAAACAGTCAGTCTTTTAATCACGGAAATGACTCCGGTCCGTTTTTGCTCAAATTAGCGAGTGTCAGAGCTGAACTTTACTTTGTACCTCTGCACATCCAGACTGCTTGGGGTTATTAATGGAAATACATTGTGATCTGATGTGAGCCAAATGTATGAAACAGATTAATTACAGTCAGGAGGCACTGAACAGCTACGGTAAATCCTGAATTGATATGTGCGCCTCATTTACTGACCGGGTCAAGATTTTTTTCTGGCAAATGTATTTGATCCATTATCAAAATGTAATCAGCGTGCGCACTGCAAAAAAATATTATAATATGATGGCAGACGCAGTGAAAGCAGCAAAGTGTCAATTCACAGCCTTTTGTGTCTGATTTAACAGGTGCACGTCAGGCTGCAGCTCCATTTTATTTTCCCAAATGATTCTTCTGTTTGGATCTGAAGGGAATCTGTACATCTTGAAGCCCTTGTTGTGTCTATTTGTGCCTCCAAACGCACAACAACCCGTCATTTTCAGCCAATAAATAAATAAAATAGCTGGATTTACATACAGACACATTAACAGCAAACGCTATTTTGAACCCAAGATAGCACCAGGAGTCATGTGACTGATTTTTTTCGACTCGTCATGTCGCCACTCTCTCAATTTAGGCACATTAATCAACACTGTTGGGGCACAATGAAATCTTCATCAAAAGTTGTCACATTTTTTTTTTTCAGTGGCCAAAATCATTTTCTCCTCCAACATTGATTTTAAAACATAAACACTGTCACGGCCTAACGGGCTGCAACATGTCATCGTACCCGTTGAGCTAAAAACACAGTAAACCTGCATGAAGAGGATTCCTGTGCATGTTTTCTTCACGAAATGTAAAGAAACTTTTAAAAATGACTAATTTTTCAGTTAGCTACTTTCCTTAGCATCAGAATATAGAGCCCAGGTTTTAAAATATGCAATCAATAAACAAGCTTGGATCCAAACCCGGTTTAGAGTGTGGAATTGGAAAGAGGGGCCGGACGATCCAGCGAACCTTCTGCCTCACCAAGCTTCCAGCTCTGCCCATTTTTCAAAATAAAATTTGAGTTGCCATGTGCTAATGTGAATGCAGCAGAAATCAGCAAAAACAACACGGTGGTGGTCTTTAAAAAAAAAAAATCACATCAGTGTCTGCGGTTTGATTCCTATCATCACATTTTGCTGTAAATTCTTTTTCTTCCTGTTTGTTCAGAAGTTAAAGCGGCGCTAAAGTGGTTTTTCCTTCACTCTTATATGAAAACGTTGCGTCTTCACCATTGGTGACCGTGAGTGCGTCCGTGTATCATCAACCGCCAACATGTGCCGGCAGTGGTCAGGTTGTCCCCGCCCTCTCCGGAGCTGCATCCAGCCAATCAGGTGTGGAAGAGTGTAGAGGAGAGGGCTGACAGATGGCGGGCTGAGCTGGAGAACCCGCCCCCTTTACAGGGTTTACTCATCGGCAGATGATTGGTATTATTTCACAAGCAGAAGACTGAGGAGGCGTCACTCTTTACACGTCGTCATTAACCGCCGTCCGTCTGATGTCCTGTGGATCGAGGCCGTTCTCGTGTTTTAGCTGATTATCGTGTGAAATTGGTTAAAATAAGTTGACCAAAAAGCAGATTTGACCTGGTTTGGTCTTAAATAATGTGCAGACTTCTACATTTGGATTTGGACTTCTTTTACATATGTCACAGTAGTTTAAAACAAGATATTTTAGCCCCCCCAGCTTTTCGGTTGCACGAAAGAGTTTTGTGACACGTTTGCACTGAGACTTGATTTGCTTTGATTCCGTGTAGTTGCTGATCTCCTCGTTTCCTTTAACACCTGCTCCTAATGCCTGAACTTTAGTTCCAGGCAGCAGAAACGTGTCTTTATTTGGTTTGATGACTCACACATGACATCATTTCACACGTAATGGCAGACGCGTACATTCGTCTGCGGCTCCAAACAGCCGTGTGGCTGCGGCGCCGGAGCAGAGAAAGTGCTTTTTGATGAAGTCGTTCATAAATTTTAATGGAAGGTGTCAGTTAACATGATCTATAGACTGACTGCTCATTCATATTTCACACAGGCTGCCGTTGAGAAAACAGCAGCGCGGCGGTGTACCTCGCCTCACATGCACACCTCACATGTACCCGCTGCTGTACGTCAGTTAGTCTTTGGATTCTGTCCAGATCTGCATTCAATTGAGGGTTTTTTTGGGGGGGGGGCATTCCAGAATCACTTCACCTGACAGAAACACATCTGACTGAAAAGTTTAGCTCTTAACATGTATATTGATAGATTAAAACCACAACTGTTAAAAAAGTGTTGCTTACATCACTGTATGTGCTAGGGGGCGTGTCCAATATTTAATTATAATAAATATGATTTAGCCATCAGTTGACTCCTCCCATCTTATGAAACCACAGCTGTATTTGTGTCGTCACAGTTGTTGCATCTCAGAGTCAGTTGTAGGATTTTTTTTTTCCCATAATGCCGTCATGGTCTGAATATGTAAATTTGTTCACATGGAGGAGGCGGGTTCAGCAACCAAAGTCTGTTTAATGTAGATGGAACCATTCAAAACAGTGTGTTATTCTTCTTTTCTTTTCTTCTTTTTCTTGTTTTTCCTGAATAGATCCTGGCCATCTGATTGGTGCATTCTATGTCATGTGACATTCATTATTTATATTTAGCTAAATCTAGCACTTGCAGTGCTCGCGGGAGCATCTTTAGTGTTTGTTGAAGCTCTGTCAGATAAATAAATGGACAAGTTCTTGTTGCTATTTTTTGCTGGATTTTCAGAAAGTTGGCGTATTTCCACACACTGCGCTAAAAGCTCCTCATGCTCTCGCTTTCCTCAGATGCTAGCTAAAGTTAGCGGTGCATCACCTGAGCTACTTTCCAGCCGGAGTGACATGCTGGGTCCCGCTGTCCTCCCATCCGTGTACCAAGAAGAAACACCTCTCTAATTTGACGCTAAATATCAAATGACGTGGGTCTATTTAGGTGTCATATAAAACAAATAATGAATGTTTTCCATTTGTGCAGTGTAAAGAATATTTGCATGAGTTAAAGATGGAAGTTACTGTTCAGTGATGCGTCATGAATATTCATTATTTGTATACTGTTCTCACTTAGCCCCACCCAGTTTGAGAGTCTAGCGTTTTGGGAAGATGTGATGCCAGAGAAGTTGGTACTGCGTAAAGTAATTCAGCGAAACTTTAAGAAGTAATCATTCGTGATCTCCACCCGGTCTGCCTGACGTGCTCGTGATGTTGACTCGAACTCTGTGGTTTATACAGAACCAGTCGCTGCAGCCCTCAGTGGAACTCTGGTTCTGGTTCCTGACTCTCAGCATCGGTTCCTGGGATTGATGATGTGACTCTGCTGCAGTCATGTCGAGTGGTCACATAAAAGTCTACTGCAGAATAAACAAAATGATGACAAACACAGCAAAGACTTTCCTGTCATGTCCTTCCACGTCCCAATGCCAGAGAGGAACTGGTCCATCTGAATGGCTTCTTGTTGCCATGACGACCAGGTGCCAGGTAGCTCAGTCAGTTCTCACCCTGAAGTCCAACCCTGTCAACTGCTGCTGATTAAATCTGTTTGTCGTAACTCAGTAATGATCTTAACTTCATGTCAAACACTGCTGAGGTTTTCAGAGGGAGAACTAACAGGAAGGACTTGGAGTTCAGCCGAGCGGCATCACTGCGACTCATCGCTGCCTTGCTGGTTCGATGGTGACTGATATTTGATTTTGCTGGCTTCAGCCGCTCGTATGAAAATGAGACACATTACCGCTCCATTAATTGATCTGCGTGCTGCTCTGAGATGTGGACCTCCTCGAGATTCAGGAATTAGACCAACTCCAGGGTCAGTTAGGTGAGTCTTCACCACGTCTCCTCCGCGGCATCCTAATCGAGCCAAGCGGCGTGCAGGTGAAATGCCAGGTGGAGCCGCCGTTCACCCTCATGAATGCTAAGGTGCTATTCATGTTCACATCATGACGTGTTAACCACACAGAGGTCAGAGGCTAATGGTCTCTCATTGGCTAGTTTTAATTTTCATGATCTTCATCCTGCTGAACATCGACTCCTTCAGCACCTTTTACCTTCATCATTCATCTCCACCTGCACGACACACAGCACGACCGCACAGCACCAACAGTGAGCTAATTATCTATGTAATGGTCCCAGACCTGGACTGAAGTGTCATCCGGACCACTCAGACTCAGGGTCGTCTCCCTCAGACACTCATCTTTATGTCACTTCTGAGCATCTGTCTGCAAAAACAGCAGCAAAACATTAAGAAAGTAATTTAAGAGGAAAACCACAGGTGGGCGTCCTCGTGTCCTCCTGAGTCTCTGTGTGTATTCATTCAGATTTTATAAATTATCTTACTGCTTGATTTTTTATTTTTTTATTTTTTATAAAAATGAATTGAGACTTTTTTGCTGCCTCGTGGTTGGTGTATTTAAAGCTCAAGGTCATCCAAATGTCAGAGTGAATGAAATTACAGCTGTATCTTTTAAAAACAGCTAATCTTCTCTTTTATATTGATACATTTTGAAACATGATCTAAGCTCAAGGTCATGTTGCTGTTTTTGACCAACTTTGTACAAGGCCAAAGGGTGACAAGGGAAAATGTAGAACCATTCTGTCTTTAAAAAGTACAAAAAAAGAAATTCTCCCTTTGCAAAATGTTTGATGTTACTGTCACTCAAGGTCATGCTGCTGTTTTTGGCCTACCTTGTGCAAGGCCAAAGGTAATAGATGAATATGTAACCCCTCTATCATTAAAAAGTTCCTTTATTAAAATTGAAGAATGTTTGACACTACTGAAGCTCAAGGTCATGCTGCTGTTTGGACTTACTTTGTGCAAGGCCAAAGGTAACAGATGAATATGTAACCCCTCTATTGTTAAAAAGTTCCTTTTTTTTAAATTAAAGAATGTTTGACACTACTGAAGCTCAAGGTCATGCTGCTGTTTGGACTTACTTTGTGCAAGGCCAAAGGTAAGCAGGAAACATACAGTATATTATATTATATTTCTGCTTTGCTTTTTAAATTGCAAAAAATAAAAATTCCATGTTTAATGTCAGGTTTATAGAAGAGTTTTATTTTTTTTTTAACAGTCATCTAGGATCACCTTGTCGCGTTATGTTTTTAAAACGTGGTGCTTTTGGTGTCGCACCTTGTTTAAATCCTTTGGATGTATGAAGGTTATTTATGCTCTGTGTATGAAGTCTGAAAAAAGCAAAGGGTTTAAGATTTGTTTTGTTGTGGGTGTAAAATTTAAATAATTTGCTAATAATATTACTAATAATTTACAGATCTATTGTCACATCACCATGATGGTGTTGTTCATCTCTGATTGTTGTTGTTGTTTGTCCGTTGCTCTAATTATGGTGAGGTGTCTGTCATATTGGCTCCATCTAATCCCCGGGTGTTGACTCGCTGACCATTTGCCGTGTTCAGATGTGTCCCGTCACATAATGCCTGTTGTAATCCCGCGTTCAGACAGCAGGAGCCTTAATTGGAATAATCCCTGCCGGTGCTGCACCGCGCGCCTGCCGCAGCCAGTTTCATGATGGGTCCAGTTTAACCCACTGTGTGACTCTGACCTTTCCCTCGCTGCTCACTGGGACCATCTGAACCCGGCCCAGTCAGGACATCTGCTCGGGTACTGAGGAGGTTGTTTGATGCGCCTGGTTGGTCCCAGAGGCCTGTCAGATCCAGATTTACAGTCAGACACGAGGGCTGCTGGCTGCACACACTCACTGTCACTCTGCCTTTTTTTTAGGATTAGAACCAAAATACCTGCTCAGCTGCCATAAGACCTTTAAACGGCTCTGATTCAGATTTAAAACAACAATAATAATTCAAATGTTATGTTGTAAAAGTGATTACTCTGAAGGCGATCAGATTGTGCGAGAAATTTCAGCAAATTGTTGGTGATGTATTCAACTTTGATGATGTTCTGTTTTGGAACATCAAGAAAACTTCCAAAATCCTTTATCCTGTATTGTGTAAGTTGTCCATAAGGTCAGCGGCACAACTGCAAGTTCAGTTTTGATTGTATTTTTTCAAAAGTTAACTTCTCAAATGAATAAACATTTGAACAGCGTGTGTCGCCATCTAGCAGATGATGTGAGCGTTTCAGGGCGTCGGATACACGTCCTTCTTGAAAATCAAAATTCAGTAAAAAAAAAAAATAAAAAAAATAGATATTTATAAATGTCAGAAGTACATGATTGTTTTGCAGGCAGATCTTTGGCCTCCCTGTTTAAATGTGTAAAAATGTCTATTTTGAGACTTTTACGTTTCTTATTTTAGAACGCAGCAAGTTTTGCCGGATGGAAGGACGACATTTTCTCTTGACAAGCACAACTTACGGTTGTGAATAAGATATAAATGTACCAAGGCAAATTTTAAGACTTTCTAATTTTAAAAAAGTCAAAATTGTGAAAAGGGTTTAGTGGAAATTTTAATCATTTTTTTTTTATTGTACACAATGCTATGAGCTGAATCCAGATTACATTTTTCTCAAGGTTTTGCTATTTACGGTTTCCATAGCAAATCTACAACAGCTTTTCACTGCCTGCGCACAACGCGCCGTGTAATTATCGCCATCAGCCGCTCTGCTAAAGGCGGTTTTCATCAAATCTGCATTCAGGAGGATCAGAGTTAGCAATGCTAACTCACCGCACATGGTAAGGTTGGGTTTATCTTGTGAAGCTAACATGCTCCGCCCATGGAAAAGGGCGGGGCTCATTATAGTCTGTTTTTTGTGCAGATGGACAACTTTGATTTCAAAGATTTTAAACTACAAGGTTTCAATAGTTCCCAACCACTGCCGTGTGTGTGTGTGTGTGTGTCCCAAGATATTTAATAAGTAAGTTCATCTGCCAACTCTCGGATGTGAGGTCAAACATGTCTGACCTTGACCTACTTTATCAGGATCAAATTAAGGTCAACCCTTAAAAACAAGTCACCCATCCAGATGTACATCCATGACCTTCACTGCACGAGACCTACGTTTTCTGGATCAAGCAGGTCAGATTGTCGTGTCTCTGCCTGAATACCTGAGCTTCTCCTCCACAGATCTGTAGTTCAGGAACAAACCATATCCTTTTTTTAAAGACTTTTAAAATCACCCTTTGTGTTCTGGTGTGTAAATTCCCACCAAAAACAAACAAAAAAATCTCATTTAACTGCAGTTTTTGAGTGTGAATGTTTAAAACCCAGAAAGCCAATAAAGTCTGCAGAAACTGGAGGGAAGGAGAAAAACAATGACACATTCTTTGTTTTTCTGGGTTTAAAACCCGTCTGCAGTGTTTATAATGCGTCCTAAGCAGCGAGCGCGTCTCTAATGAATGTCTTTCTGTCTGTGTTTAGTTATTTTGCGTCTGAATGGGTTCGTCTCTGCCTCTTTTTCCTGCCACTGTATCTAAAACAACGCATTAACATCTGCATCCCATTTAGTGCTGCTGACAGCAGGCTAATAACAGAGTGTGTGTGTGCGCGCGTGTTTGGCACAGCTGAAAGGTGTCGCTGCGCCTCCTCAAACACTAACCGTTCTTATTTTTCTCTTCAAAGTGCAGCAGATTCTCTGTCGTCCCGTCCATTTTCAGCGAGGTAACCGTAATCGAACCGTGTAGCGGGATGTGTTACGGGTCAACGTAAGGTTCGAGAATGGGTCAGAAAATAGGGGCAGTTGGAGGGCACGTTCCTCTGCTGAAGCTGACAGATGGTTACTCTCAGAGGTGCTGCATCAGGCGGGTTTACATCACCTTCCAAATTGTGCAGTTTGAAGTCGCGTATTGAAAATACTCAGAATAGGAACATGTTTATTTTCAAAATCTGAAAAACCACCTCAAGTTTAAAAATTGTTTGTGCAACTTTACTATTGCGATTAAATGTTAGACTTGCATGAGGTCATTTTTCAGGGGAATTCGAAAAATGCATATTCCGCAAAATTGGAACAGACACACTTTTTCTGTTATTGCTGGTCACAGGATGTACAGAAAGCAACACATGAAATTCTAAAAAAATATTACAATATGCTACATGTGGATGACGTAGGAGACAAAAGCTTATTAAACTTTGTTTAACAAACTTTGAAGAAATATCGTATTTGGAAAAAAACAACGAAATGACAATATTTGGCTCAACTTGCCGACTATTGGATTTACAGTTGTCGCAAGATCATCTTTTGTCGACATTCTGAAAATACCAAACTTTTGCACACATCTGTAATAGAAAGAAGCCAGCGAATGTGAGGTCTCTTTGACACGTAGAGCTGAAAGTCAACTTTTACGCGCCACTTGCAGTTTGTGGCTTTTAGCCGTGCTTGTAGCACTCGCCACCCAACTCGCAACTATCTGTCACAAACACCTCACAGCATCACATGGTTGCTGGAATCGTGGGGGCATGGCGAGTGTTTTTGTCATTTCCAAGACACTTGCCACCAAATGCCACAAACATGCCGCCAGCTGCAGCCAGGTAGTGCCATGGCGTTGCGTGATCATGTCAGTATGTGGCCTGGTTTGTGGCAGATTCATGTGATGTGTTAACACAGCGCAGCCCCCACCAACTCACCAGATGTAACATGCCACTAGTTGCCATGCACACGCCTTCTGTGGGACAGGTGCTTTAAATTCCCACTCTATTGTATTTATTTTGTCCTGTATTTGACCACATAGCGGGCTTCGTGTCTCTCCCCGCGTTGTTAGCTTATCTTGTTAGCTGATGCTCGGATGAAGGCAGGCGCTAGCAGATGGAGCGGACACAGTGTGCAGCAAGGTGGCGCACAAACTGCATGTACATCCAAGCACAGCTGCTCCTCCACTAACCGTCCAGCAGGTGGCAGACATGTCTATGGGACTTTTCATAGGCAAGTCAAAGTTATTTTGATTGATCTCATGCATCAGATTTCATGACTATAGCATCAAAACATCCTCACTATGTGCTCTTTTAATGTGGTGAGTTACAAAATGATAGCATGTATTACCCTGCGACGCAGCAATTGGAGGGTTTTGTTTTCAGGTTTTCACCGTGTGTGCGTCTGTGGACAAAGTAACTCAAAAACAGATGGACATATGTCCACCAAACCTGATGGGAATATTATTTGTTGAGAGGTCAAAGGTCAAGCTCATTTTTGTTTTTTGCTTTTTATTATATATATATATATATATATATATATATATATATATATATATATATATATATATATATATATATATATATATATACACACACACACACACATATATCATTTACTGAACACACTCACTCATCTCCATTTTTGCAGTTCAAGCCCTGAGCTGTTACCAGCAGGAGAATGATCCAGAGTCCACGCCCAGATCCGGATCTGCCCCACAGTTTATCAGGTCCTTCCTCTCCATTGGATTAATTATCCTCCAAAGTTTGATAGTGATGGTGTGAAAACTTTTTGAATATTCTTCTAACAAACTGAAAAACAAATGCGGCTGAAAAAAACAGCCTCCTTGGCAGAAATTAAAACAAACAAAGCGGCACGTCCACGCCCGTTTATTCTTTTCTTCCTTCGCTGTTATTTGTCAAATGCAGATTATTGATCTTTTACAAATATTTTTCAAGGTATCTTAATTACTCGCAAAAGAAGCGGCGCCTTGGCCGGCGGACAACACACATAAGTTCATTTGCATTTCTGTGTTGTGAGAGTTTTGGCAGGCGCCGCACCGGTCCAGATTGTAACCCCTATTTCTGCCTCCAAAAACCTGCCTTGGAGGAGCGTCCACGGAGGGATTAGGGATTTAGTGGGGAAGGTAAGTGTGACTACAAGCTTTGGCTTGCCATCTGCTCCCCAGCAGAGTTGAGGCCAACCTGTGCAGCCTGCAGCAAAGACCTGGGCACCGTGCTAACTGAGGCTCCCGCCAACCTGGCGCCCGCGGCCCCAATCACCACCAGTCTGCTGATTAGTTGAAGAAGCACTCCATATGTAGCAAAGTTTGTTTTTTTTTTCCCTTTCTTTCTCTCTCTTCCTTCCTCTCCTCCTTCTGTATTCTCCTGCCGCATTAAATAAATATAGACGTATGGCACGGCAAGTCGCCTTCGGTGGGCGAAAATTAGCCTCTCTCTTCTCTCTTCTTCCTCTCACCTTTGACAGACGACCAAGCCAGGAAAGAAGAAGAAAAGGAAAGAATCCTGGCTTTCCTGGTCTGTTTTTTTCACCTCCCCCCGTCGGTGTCTGGCAGTCCAGGCGGACAGATGACGAGGGTTTGTGGTCGTCTGATCACCCATGGGTGGACATTTTCTCATTTATTTAACGGCATCTTATTAGAGGAGAAACATGAAGGCTGTGCTTAAACTGGAACCGGAAAGATGGATTGGAATTCCGCAGTCAGAACATAGTCTGGATTTTATACAAGCAGAAGTACTTTACAAGCTGCTATAAGGTCGTGTTGCCTTTTGTTGGAGTTTTTAACGTGTATTGCTGCATTTTTTTTTTTTTCACGAAACTCGGCTGACAGGTTGATGATGTCACAGGAAGAAGCCGTTCAGTTTTTGTGGTACGTGATCAGGAGAAAATTCCGCTTGTTTTGCTTCGTCTGTGCTCAAATCGCACAGAACTGCTGGCGGCTGTTTCACTCCATAACAGAATTCTTTGAGGTCCAAATCTGTGTGTCTGTTATATGTTCGTCTGTCCTGCAACAAAAATCAAAACTTCACAGTGTTTGACTTGTCACTTTTTCAGGCAAAACACAAAATTCACTGAGGTTTTTTAAATGTTTTTCTTTAATCACATTATAAATCCTGGTGCTCACAGTGGAGGCACCCAGCTGATGCTAACATTAGCCCATAAGCTTCATGTTCTGTGACAGAGTTTTCATGCTAATGTTAGCCAGTTAGCATTGCATTATGATCCCTACTAAATCAAGTTATGTGATGTTAGTGAGTTTTCATGCTAACATTAGCCCATTATCATGTTATGTGACGCCTGTTTCAGTATGTGATTCTAACCGGGATCACATAATGTTTTGTAATGTTAGTGAGTTTTCATGCGAACATTAGCCCATTATCTTATGTGATGCCGTTAGCATTTCAGTATGTGATGTCACTGAGTTTTAATGCTAACATTAACCAGTTAGCATTGCATTAAGGCACCCGTTAGACCACATTATGTGACATTAGTGAGCTTTAATGCTAAACTTAGCCAATTAGTATTGCATTATGACACCTGTTAAATCATGTTATGTGATGCTAGTGAGTTTTCATGCTAACATTAGCATCACTGTATATGATGCGTGTTTGTGTCTCGTGATGTCATACACGCTCTCAGACTTCCTTTTCAAGCTGTGGGGGTGTTTGAATTTGGCACATTGCGTTTTAGAAGCAAGAGGTTTTCTGGAGAGGAATCAGATTTGTGTGGTGCATCAGAGCCGCAACTGGATCATTAATCAATCAATCAATCAACATTTATTTATAAAGCGCTTTACAGCACCGACTGGTGTCCAAAGTGCTTAATTAATGCTAGCGGCAGACGTAAAGTAGCTGAGCGCCTCCTACCTGCCACACCTCGTCTGTCCCCATCTGTAAACCGGAGCAGGAAGGACACCAGTACAAAAATAGGGTACAAACCAGATTTATTAGTGCTTTATTTTTCTGTTCGTTCATTCGTTTTCTGCTGCTTGTTGTTATTTTCATTTCTGTTTGATGCACTGATTTGCGTCACTGTGTGTACGCGAGACGTGATCCCGCCACTCTAACATCTACCTGGATAACAGGAAAATTTGTTGTTTTTTTTGGGGGGGGGGGGGGGCGGGGGGAGGATTATGGTGCATTAAGTGTGGTTGTGAAAACATGATTTTCATGTCTGACCTGAATATTGTATACGGAATAAAATTATAACATTTTTGAATATATGTGACTGAAAAAGAGAAAACTATTTTTTTGCCTTTTCTGGCTACTGATGATGTCATTATGAGGCAAAAGTCAACTTCTTGATACTTCAGACTATCTTCGGGAGTAATCGGAGCATTGGTTGTGCTTTTAAATGTTTTGTTGGGTGGCTGCTGAGGGTCACGCTCACAGCTCTGGAACACTGATGTGTTCATGTGCTTCCTTTAAACGGACATGTGCTTTCTTTTGTCGGTGCCATCGCTGGAGTCAAGTGACTTCGAGGTCAGCTATCACCGAGGGTCATGAGGTCTCTCTGGAAGCCTCTCTGGCGTCACATCAACCATCAGGTGAAGCTCCGAGTCCACAAGACCTCTGTCCGGTGCTGTCTGGAGCACAAACAGCTCAGCATCTTTGAGTCTGAGGTTCTTGGTACCATCAAAACATCTGAACATATCTCCAACAACAGTTACCATCAACACTTTGAACTCTTGCCCTGTGCCCCCTCTGGTGGTTTGGGCACCTTTTTTACCTCCCATCCATCCTCCTGCCAACATAACGCAAGTTCAGCACTGAAGGCTGCGGGCTGGTGAAGACTGAGATCATGCATCCTGGACCCATCAGGACCCGGCTCAGCATCATCAAAAAGGACCTCAGTGTCATGTGATCACGTTGGCTGAAGGCGTTGGAGCCTTTAGGAGCCTGGTGGGACACATAGCCTCCACACCTTCATGACATAAGGCTTAGTAGTAACAGTCATTTATGTCTAATTGTGACTCCTCCCACAGGAGATCTGGGAGGAGACCCAGAACATGCTGGAGGGACGATACATCTCATCTGGTCTCCAGGTACCTTAGTTTTAGTTAATCGATGTGCCAGAATCAGCCTGTGGCTGCTTCAGTTGATGTTTCAAACTCCACCCAGAAAGGAACTGAACCCAGAACCATTTTACTGCGTGGCCAGAGTGGAACCACGACACCACCTGAGGTATGGCAGCGGTAAAACTATGATAATCCTCAGTCCAGGTCAGCAGGGATGGACAGACTGACAGACGTTCTCCCGTGCTGAAGTTCATGAGCTATCCTTTCAGACTATGTGAGATCAGACGTCACCTGACCTGCGTGTTTTCCAGGTCTACCTGCTGAGCAGCCACTGAAGCCTATACGGGTTGACACCACCAATCAGATACGAGCCACAGGAGGCGCCGTAGTGTAAACAGGACTGAAGAGGAGGAGGAGCAGGTCTGCCAACAGCGACGGGAGTCAACTCGGCCGAGGAAGAACAAATGAAGAAGATCCAACGACTCCCCTGATAGACACCCAAGAAGATCATACGACACCAGAGGAGGAGAGAAAGAAAGAAAAGGGGAGGAAAGAAAAACACAAGTAACATAATGCTCATTATTAAATTGCAGCCATTCCTGTTGCCAGGAACCTATTTCTCAGTATTAATTATTCATATTTTATTTCAGTAATCCAATACTCAGGTGAGAGCGGCTGGCCGTGATAGAACATGTAATTTTGGAGCTTAATGGCAGTAGGGGGCTGAGCAAAGGATTAGAAAGAGCGTATAAATCACTAATGGCTGCACGGATGGACGCACGGCGGCTCGAATCCGTCTTGCTTTGTGTTTACTCGTGTTTTATTGCGCTGCGTTGCTCCAAGGGAAACGCTCTGCGATGACCTTTCTGCACAAGTTGAGAAATCAAACACACTGAGAGAGAGAGAGAGAAATCGCACTTTGCAGGAAGAATCCGGCTGTAATTCCACAGATTTGTCTAAACAAAGAGTTCATCAGCGTCTCTGACGAATATACAAACGCACGCAGACGGCTAAATCTGACATGTTTGCAAATGCACATATGGCCTGATTCATACAAATTATGTTTTTCAAGCAGAATTGCACCATCACTTACTTTTGATCTGATTAGCTTTGATTCTTTCTCGCCCTCGTTTTGCTCAGCTGTTGGGAAATTCATCTGGTCTTCACTCCGGCTGCAGGAGCGACGCTCCCATTTATTTGTCTGCACAAACATTTCATGGTAATAACAATTTATGGAGTGCAGGAATTTGGGCGGATTATAAAGCTACAGTGTTTTTGTCAGCTGACTGTAAAGCTCGAGGCTGTTTCCTCTTTATTTTATGTGCTCACATAAAAACCTCCTCATCCCTCTTCCAGTGGCTGACATTCACTCTCTCTCCTGTGGACATGAAAAGAGAAAAAAAAATGAGCACGATTAGGAAGGACAGGCGTGTTCAGAATGTCTTTTGCAAGCTGGAATACAGTATTTGTTTTAATCCACTGACAGATAAAGAAAGTCTCAAAACTCTGCTACCAAATCATTTCCCCTCATTAATTTGGTCTTTTCTTGTAGAATGAAATAAGATTTGGACGTATTTATCGACTGATGACTGGAATTTGTCACAGTCAAGTACAAAAACCTTTAATTTATATCAGTATCAGAAACGAACACTGAAACAGTGCATACGTCTGCCACTTGGGGCGCTATTGCACCAAACAGCAAATAATGGAAAAGCCGAAGAAGGCGCTTTGTAAACTACTGAGTGAATGGATGGATGAGTGAGTCCATTTCCAGGTGGTGAACACAATAACTAAAACACCTTTTTGGCAGAAGGTGTGGTTGTCAGAAACGTTCAGTTTCTGCACATTAATCTGCTGTATTTGTAGCAGTAGATATACTTGGTTGCAGAGAGTCACATACAAATAACAAAGTGCAGTTTCTATCAGAAGTATTACTTTCCGCTTATTTCACAGCACTCTTAACACGGCCATACATCCACACAAACACGGGAAAATATATTTTGAATGAATTTACCTTCAAAAAGGAGATAGTTGTGCAAGGTATGCAGTGAATGAGGGCTGTGAGAGAGAGAGCAAGCGCACTTTATTTCTTTATCACATCTTAAAACTGAAATAACACAATCACAACCCAGAAGAAAAGATTGTCTATGAATGTAGCTGCAAACAAAAATAAATACTTGAGGTAGTGACTGGGGTCTGAGAGAGAGAGAGAAAACACTTTATTTCTCTGATTTAGTACATTTTTGTGCAGACGCCATTAACTCTGTCCCTAGCCCGACCACACAACCCCACAGAAAGGATTTTGTATAAATTTAGCTGCAAAAAAGAAAGAAATATGGTCAAGTGAAGTATGCAGTGAATGAGGAGAGAGAGAGAGAGAGAGAGATTCTGCACAGAAGTTTACTAACCAGAGATATGTGTATTTACTTATTGTTTAACCACAAGTACATCATAAAACTTAAATAGCGTGATCACAATCAATCAATCAATCAATTTTTTTTATATAGCGCCAAATCACAACAAACAGTTGCCCCAAGGCGCTTTATATTGTAAGGCAAGGCCATACAATAATTATGTAAAACCCCAACGGTCAAAACGACCCCCTGTGAGCAAGCACTTGGCTACAGTGGGAAGGAAAAACTCCCTTTTAACAGGAAGAAACCTCCAGCAGAACCAGGCTCAGGGAGGGGCAGTCTTCTGCTGGGACTGGTTGGGGCTGAGGGAGAGAACCAGGAAAAAGACATGCTGTGGAGGGGAGCAGAGATCGATCACTAATGATTAAATGCAGAGTGGTACATACAGAGCAAAAAGAGAAAGAAACAGTGCATCATGGGAACCCCCCAGCAGTCTACGTCTATAGCAGCATAACTAAGGGATGGTTCAGGGTCACCTGATCCAGCCCTAACTATAAGCTTTAGCAAAAAGGAAAGTTTTAAGCCTAATCTTAAAAGTAGAGAGGGTGTCTGTCTCCCTGATCTGAATTGGGAGCTGGTTCCACAGGAGAGGAGCCTGAAAGCTGAAGGCTCTGCCTCCCATTCTACTCTTACAAACCCTAGGAACTACAAGTAAGCCTGCAGTCTGAGAGCGAAGCGCTCTATTGGGGTGATATGGTACTACGAGGTCCCTAAGATAAGATGGGACCTGATTATTCAAAACCTTATAAGTAAGAAGAAGAATTTTAAATTCTATTCTGGAATTAACAGGAAGCCAATGAAGAGAGGCCAATATAGGTGAGATATGCTCTCTCCTTCTAGTCCCCGTCAGTACTCTAGCTGCAGCATTTTGAATTAACTGAAGGCTTTTTAGGGAACTTTTAGGACAACCTGATAATAATGAATTACAATAGTCCAGCCTAGAGGAAATAAATGCATGAATTAGTTTTTCAGCATCACTCTGAGACAAGACCTTTCTGATTTTAGAGATATTGCGTAAATGCAAAAAAGCAGTCCTACATATTTGTTTAATATGCGCTTTGAATGACATATCCTGATCAAAAATGACTCCAAGATTTCTCACAGTATTACTAGAGGTCAGGGTAATGCCATCCAGAGTAAGGATCTGGTTGGACACCATGTTTCTAAGATTTGTGGGGCCAAGTACAATAACTTCAGTTTTATCTGAGTTTAAAAGCAGGAAATTAGAGGTCATCCATGTCTTTATGTCTGTAAGACAATCCTGCAGTTTAGCTAATTGGTGTGTGTCCTCTGGCTTCATGGATAGATAAAGCTGGGTATCATCTGCGTAACAATGAAAATTTAAGCAATACCGTCTAATAATACTGCCTAAGGGAAGCATATATAAAGTGAATAAAATTGGTCCTAGCACAGAACCTTGTGGAACTCCATAATTAACTTTAGTCTGTGAAGAAGATTCCCCATTTACATGAACAAATTGTAATCTATTAGACAAATATGATTCAAACCACCGCAGCGCAGTGCCTTTAATACCTATGGCATGCTCTAATCTCTGTAATAAAATTTTATGGTCAACAGTATCAAAAGCAGCACTGAGGTCTAACAGAACAAGCACAGAGATGAGTCCACTGTCCAAGGCCATAAGAAGATCATTTGTAACCTTCACTAATGCTGTTTCTGTACTATGATGAATTCTAAAACCTGACTGAAACTCTTCAAATAGACCATTCCTCTGCAGATGATCAGTTAGCTGTTTTACAACTACCCTTTCAAGAATTTTTGAGAGAAAAGGAAGGTTGGAGATTGGCCTATAATTAGCTAAGATAGCTGGGTCAAGTGATGGCTTTTTAAGTAATGGTTTAATTACTGCCACCTTAAAAGCCTGTGGTACATAGCCAACTAACAAAGATAGATTGATCATATTTAAGATCGAAGCATTAAATAATGGTAGGGCTTCCTTGAGCAGCCTGGTAGGAATGGGGTCTAATAAACATGTTGATGGTTTGGATGAAGTAACTAATGAAAATAACTCAGACAGAACAATCGGAGAGAAAGAGTCTAACCAAATACCGGCATCACTGAAAGCAGCCAAAGATAACGATACGTCTTTGGGATGGTTATGAGTAATTTTTTCTCTAATAGTTAAAATTTTGTTAGCAAAGAAAGTCATGAAGTCATTACTAGTTAAAGTTAATGGAATACTCAGCTCAATAGAGCTCTGACTCTTTGTCAGCCTGGCTACAGTGCTGAAAAGAAACCTGGGGTTGTTCTTATTTTCTTCAATTAGTGATGAGTAGTAAGATGTCCTAGCTTTACGGAGGGCTTTTTTATAGAGCAACAGACTCTTTTTCCAGGCTAAGTGAAGATCTTCTAAATTAGTGAGACACCATTTCCTCTCCAACTTACGGGTTATCTGCTTTAAGCTACGAGTTTGTGAGTTATACCACGGAGTCAGACACTTCTGATTTAAAGCTCTCTTTTTCAGAGGAGCTACAGCATCCAAAGTTGTCTTCAATGAGGATGTAAAACTATTGACGAGATACTCTATCTCCCTTACAGAGTTTAGGTAGCTACTCTGCACTGTGTTGTTATATGGCATTAGAGAACATAAAGAAGGAATCATATCCTTAAACCTAGTTACAGCGCTTTCTGAAAGACTTCTAGTGTAATGAAACTTATTCCCTACTGCTGGGTAGTCCATCAGAGTAAATGTAAATGTTATTAAGAAATGATCAGACAGAAGGGAGTTTTCAGGGAATACTGTTAAGTCTTCTATTTCCATACCATAAGTCAGAACAAGATCTAAGATATGATTAAAGTGGTGGGTGGACTCATTTACTTTTTGAGCAAAGCCAATAGAGTCTAATAATAGATTAAATGCAGTGTTGAGGCTGTCATTCTCAGCATCTGTGTGGATGTTAAAATCGCCCACTATAATTATCTTATCTGAGCTAAGCACTAAGTCAGACAAAAGGTCTGAAAATTCACAGAGAAACTCACAGTAACGACCAGGTGGACGATAGATAATAACAAATAAAACTGGTTTTTGGGACTTCCAATTTGGATGGACAAGACTAAGAGACAAGCTTTCAAATGAATTAAAGCTCTGTCTGGGTTTTTGATTAATTAATAAGCTGGAATGGAAGATTGCTGCTAATCCTCCGCCCCGGCCCGTGCTATGAGCATTCTGACAGTTAGTGTGACTCGGGGGTGTTGACTCATTTAAACTAACATATTCATCCTGCTGTAACCAGGTTTCTGTTAGGCAGAATAAATCAATATGTTGATCAATTATTATATCATTTACCAACAGGGACTTAGAAGAGAGAGACCTAATGTTTAATAGACCACATTTAACTGTTTTAGTCTGTGGTGCAGTTGAAGGTGCTATATTATTTTTTCTTTTTGAATTTTTATGATTAAATAGATTTTTGCTGGTTATTGGTAGTCTGGGAGCAGGCACCGTCTCTACGGGGATGGGGTAATGAGGGGATGGCAGGGGGAGAGAAGCTGCAGAGAGGTGTATAAGACTACAACTCTGCTTCCTGGTCCCAACCCTGGATAGTCACGGTTTGGAGGATTTAAGAAAATTGGCCAGATTTCTAGAAATGAGAGCTGCTCCATCCAAAGTGGGATGGATGCCGTCTCTCCTAACAAGACCAGGTTTTCCCCAGAAGCTTTGCCAATTATCTATGAAGCCCACCTCATTTTTTGGACACCACTCAGACAGCCAGCAATTCAAGGAGAACATGCGGCTAAACATGTCACTCCCGGTCTGATTGGGGAGGGGTCCAGAGAAAACTACAGAGTCCGACATTGTTTTTGCAAAGTTACACACCGATTTAATGTTAATTTTAGTGACCTCCGATTGGCGTAACCGGGTGTCATTACTGCCGACGTGAATTACAATCTTACCAAATTTACGCTTAGCCTTAGCCAGCAGTTTCAAATTTCCTTCAATGTCGCCTGCTCTGGCCCCCGGAAGACAATTGACTATGGTTGCTGGTGTCGCTAACTTCACATTTCTCAAAACAGAGTCGCCAATAACCAGAGTTTGATCCTCGGCGGGTGTGTCGTCGAGTGGGGAAAAACGGTTAGAGATGTGAACGGGTTGGCGGTGTACACGGGGCTTCTGTTTAGGGCTACGCTTCCTCCTCACAGTCACCCAGTCAGCCTGCTTTCCCGGCTGCTCGGGATCTGCCAGGGGGGAACTAACGGCGGTTAAGATACCTTGGTCTGCACCGACTACAGGGGCCTGGCTAACTGTAGAATTTTCCACGGTGCGGAGCCGAGTCTCCAATTCGCCCAGCCTGGCCTCCAAAGCTACGAATAAGCTACACTTATTACAAGTACCGTTACTGCTAAAGGAGGCCGAGGAATAACTAAACTTTTCACATTTCGCAGAAAAGTACGGGAGAGACAGGAGAAGCCGCCATGCTAAATCGGCTAAGAGCTAGTAGCTACGCTAAGCTAGCGGATTCCTAAAAACACGCAAAGTGAATAATGTGTAAATAATTTATAGGTGATTCAGCAGAAGGAGTGCTTTAGTTAAGGCACGTAAAGATTACACTGGGAAACAAATCGTAATCTAGATAACTAGATCAATCTAACTGCGCAGATTAAACAGCTAACAGATACAACAAAACACCGCTGTGCTCCGGAACAGGAAGTGATACAATACCGCAGTGAGAGCCAACCACCAGTAGAGGCCTAAACAGGCGCAAGTCAACACAGCCCTGCAGAAAGGATTTTATATGAATTTAGCCACAAGAAAGGAAAGTGTGAAATGTGCAGTGAAGTCCATGAGAGACAACGAAAGAGAGTTTCTGCACAAAAATGTATTATATCAGGGAAATATGAAAAATTCCATACAGTTTGGGTCTCCAGTGAGGGTGGTCGCATCTCCTCCTCTCCTCTCCTGTGTTTTTTCTCTATCTCTGCGCCAACCTTCAAAGTCCCAACTTCACCAGACTGTGAATTCTTCGAACTGTATTTGGAATAACCATGGAATTGATCAGCTGGTCTTTCAACGCTATTGATGAACACCTCCACCCCTACCCCTCCTTTGTGTTTCTGCCCCCCCCCCCATCCCGGCCCCCGCTCATGCCAATCCCTTCCCCCTCCAGGAGGCAGCACAGCTTTAGCTGCAGCAGCTCCCCGTTCCCCCCCCCCCAAGCTTGGCTGTGTGGCCACGTACTGCTGTGCCCCCCCCCCACACACACACACACACACATTGCTTCAATTCAGATGACAGACTATTTCAAAGTTTAGCATCCATAAACAATCAAATGTATATGTGCGGTTGTTTTAATTCTTATGTGTGCCATCATTACGTTCAACTAGTAATAATTGTGGATTAATTGCTGTATTTTTCTCTGAGGTAACTGGGTGTGAAATGAATGGCTCATTTAGGGATCAATAAAGTTGTCTGAATCTGAATAAGTATTTTCTGATTACATCTTAAGACTCAAATCTGCACAACCCTGCAGGAAGAACTTTGTACAAAATAAGCTGAAAAAAGGAAGATGTCAAGTGAAGTGCAATGAATGAAATTTGTGTGAGAGAGAGAGAGACAGCACACTTTCTTCACAGAAATGTAGTAAATTAGGGAAATGTGTATTTTATCATTGCAAGTATATCTTTAAACTCAAATAATAATCCCACACAACCCTCTACAAAGGATTTTCTATGAATTTAGCTGCAAAAAAAAAAAAAAAAAAAAAAAAGAAATCCTCAAGCTAGGTATGCAGTGAATGGGGACCAAGAGAGAGAGAGCATCTGTTATGTGTAGCTTGAAAGGAGCAAATTTCTGTCATTTCCGAGGTTGGGGTCTGCTGGCCACCAAGGCCACCTTTGCTTGTCGTCAAAAATGTTGAAAACGCAGAGGAGAGTTTTGTGGTCGGCTGTCTGCAGGGTCAAAGGTGGCTGGTTGTGTTTAGCCCTGAGAAGAAAGAAAGACAATTAGGCTGTGGAATATGCACACATTTTGCATGCTGTCTGGTCTCCTGCAATCGCAGCTACCAAAGTAAAGGTCAGCCACGTTAGTCAGATTGCACTCGGCAAATTCTAAAAAGGCTCGGTGGTCACACCGAATGTATTCCCTGCAAAATAATTAGTCCCCTCAATTCCCCGTCGTGGTCGGCTACCGGGTGTCCCTGAAGCCCCACCCCTTCCCCCAAAATGCCTTTCACCTCTGCTGGCTCTGTGGCGATGCTCCCCCCTCCTGCCCTCTCTCACCACTCTATCACACGCCGTCGCCGTCCTAAACGTGCTGCAGATGCGGCCGGCTGATGCATAAATTAGTCATCAACATTAGCATTAGCCGGCGCGTGGCACCCGGTGCCAACTGCTCTCCGAACGGCCATAAAAGGTCATGTTTTGATGACTGAATGCCACACAGGCACCTTGGCTCCCCGGAGGAGAGTTCCCCAGGTGCACGTGAAAGGTTAAAAATTACCTTCCCGCCGCTGCTTGTCTGTGACGGAGGCAATAATTAGGGGGTTTTTAGGGAGCGGCAGAATGGCTGGCTGTCAGATGACAGAGCGTTACCTAATGGTCGTATCTGGGGAAGAGTCAAGCAGCCTGTCATTCTCCTGACAGGACAAATGAGCATAATGGTGGCAGTGAAATGGGCGCCTGTTCCCCCGTTTGTTTCCAGCCAGGGAGCTGAAATGGCAGCGCCTGAGCAGAATAACACAAGCGCGTTAACCTTTTACATAAATCTGTTAACACATGTAGGAGGTTAAAAGTGAGGCTTGATGCTCCGGAGGAGGAGGGCGGCAGCGCCTTTGGACTTTTTCCTGCTGCTCGCTTGAAATTTTCATTTTACCGCCATGAAGAATTCAGAGCCTGAAGTCAAATCGGTCATACGGGAGTGGAAGTAAAACGGCACCTGGTGAGCTCAAACCAAAGCCAAGGTCAAAACCAAACCAGTGTTACAGGGGAACAGGAAAAGGACCATGTGGGCCTGTGAAAAACAGCTGGACGGATATTACTTAGATACACATTTAGAGGTGTTTCCGTTTTGGAGTAGGTCAGAGGTCAAGGTCAATAAAAGTGTGTGGAAAAAAAAACTTTGTTGAGTGTGTGTCCAGACAGTGAAGAAGCTGAGATGGTTCAAACTCAGTGGGAATATTACTTAGATACACATGTAGAGGTGATTAGATTTTGGAGTAGGTCAGAGGTCACATTTCAAGATAAAGGAAAACATGGACTGCATTTATAAAGCGCTTTTCCATCTGTATCAGACGCTCAACACACTTTACAATAATGCCTCACATTTACCCCTATGTCAGGTGCTCACTACACACCAGGAGCAACTAGGGGATTAAGGACCTTGATTTTCTGGTCAAGCTGGGATTTCAACCAAGGATTCTCTGGTCTCAGGCCCATCGCTTTAACCACTAGACCATCACCTCATTGAAGATGGGAAAAACACCATTTTTGTGTATCTTGACAAGGAAGAAGCTTGAGATGGCCCAGACCCATTGAAAATATTCCTTGGTTAGATGTCTCGAGGTGATTCGATTTGGGATTAGTTTTGTCAGAGGTCAAGGAAAGCCCAGTCTGAAAACCACCTTTTTTGAGTGTATACAACCAAAATGCAACATTTAATTCATACAGTAGTGTTCAGAATAATAGTAGTGCTATGTGACTAAAAAGATTAATCCAGGTTTTGAGTATATTTCTTATTGTTACACGGGAAACAAGGTACCAGTAGATTCAGTAGATTCTCTCAAATCCAACAAGACCAAGCATTCATGATATGCACACTCTTAAGGCTATGAAATTGGGCTATTAGTAAAAAAAAAAAGTAGAAAAGGGGGTGTTCACAATAATAGTAGTGTGGCATTCAGTCAGTGAATTCATCTGTTTTGTGGAACAAACAGGTGTGAATCAGGTGTCCACTATTTAAGGATGAAGCCAGCACCTGTTGAACATGCTTTTCTCTTTGAAAGCCTGAGGAAAATGGGACGTTCAAGACATTGTTCAGAAGAACAGCGTAGTTTGATTAAAAAGTTGATTGGAGAGGGGAAAACTTATACGCAGGTGCAAAAAACTATAGGCTGTTCATCTGCAATGATCTCCAATGCTTTAAAATGGACAAAAAAACCAGAGACACGTGGAAGAAAACGGAAAACAACCATCAAAATGGATAGAAGAATAACCAGAATGGCAAAGGCTCACCCACTGATCAGCTCAGGATGATCAAAGACAGTCTGGAGTTACCTGTAAGTGCTGTGACAGTTAGAAGACGCCTGTGTGAAGCTAATTTAATCCCCCACAAAGTCCCTCTGTTAAATAAAAGACATGTGCAGAAGAGGTTACAATTTGCCAAAGAACACATCAACTAACCTAAAGAGAAATGGAGGAATATTTTGTGGACTGATGAGAGTAAAATTGTTCTTTTTGGGTCCAAGGGCTGCAGACAGTTTGTGAAACAACCCCCAAACTCTGAATTCAAGCCACATTTAACAGTGAAAACAGCAAAGCATGGTGGTGCAAGCATCATGATATGGGCATGTTTCTCCTACTATGGTGTTCGGCCTATATATCACATACCAGGTATCATGGATCAGTTTGGATATGTCAAAATACTTTAAGAGGTCATGTTGCCTTATGCTGAAGAGGACATGCCCTTGAAATGTGTGTTTCAACAAGACAATGACCCCAAGCACACTAGTAAACCAGCAAAATCTTGGTTCCAAACCAACAAAATGAATGCCTCACAGATGTGATGAAATCATGAAAAACTGTGGTTATACAACTAAATACTAGTTTAGTGATTCACAGGATTGATAAAAAAGCAGTTTGAACATAATAGTTTTGAGTTTGTAGCGTCAACAGCAGATGCTACTATTATTGTGAACACCCCCTTTTCTACTTTTTTTTTTACTAATAGCCCAATTTCATAGCCTTAAGAGTGTGCATATCATGAATGCTTTGTCTTGTTGGATTTGTGAGAATCTACTGAATCTACTGGTACCTTGTTTCCCATGTAACAATAAGAAATATACTCAAAACCTGGATTAATCTTTTTAGTCACATAGCACTACTATTATTCTGAACACTACTGTACATACAACAACCACCTTGGGACAATATAGAATAGCAACTGTGCAATAATGTTTTTAACCTATTGGTTTTACTGTGTCTTAGTCATGCACTTGACACTTATATTATTTATTCTTGATTGTTATCATTGCACTATGTGTATGTGTGGTTGTACGATGTGTGTTTGTGTGTGCGTGTGTGTGTGTTGCTATACCACTGTGATGAGTCCCGTGTAATTTCGTTGTATCACTTGTACAATGACAATAAACCCTATTCCAAAATTCACCAGAAACCTTTGATTTAGAAAGCAAATGAAATTAGGTTGAATTGTGCTTCAAAAATAAAGCAAAGCAAACACCACAGTAACACTGTTAATGCTCCTGAGAAAGTGTCTGTACAGTCAGTGAACCAGAAGATGCTCTGATCATGATCACCCGCCCCACACACACACATATAAGGTTTTCTCTTATATGTGTAGGTACAAATGTGCAGAAATATTCATGCAATAAGAGATTATTGCAATACTCGTAGATTATCATTCTTCCTTTGCCACACTGCAGCTGTGTGCTCTGACTTCTGTTCTGGTTTATCATTCTTCCTGTGCAGCGCTGCGGGTATGCGGTTTGATTTTTGTTCTAGTTTGTCATTCTTTCTGTGGCACACTGCAGCTATGTGCTCTGATTTCTGTTCAAGTTTGTGGTTCTTCATGTGCAGCACTGCAGGAATGCGCTCTGAGTTCTGTTCTAGTTTGTCATTCTTCAGGGCAGTGCTGCAGCTATGCGCTCTGAGTTCTGTTCTCGTTTATCATTCTTCCTGTGCAGTGCTGCAGCAATGCGCTCTGAGTTCTGTTCTAGTTTGTCGTTCCTCTTGTGCAGCACTGCAAGAATGCGCTCTGAGTTCTGTTCTAGTTTATCATTCTTCCTGTGCTATGCTGCAGCTGTGCGCTCTGATTTATGTTATAGTTTGTCATTCCTCAGGGCAGTGCTGCAGGGATGCGCGCTCTGAGTTCTGTTCTAGTTTATCATTCTTCCTGTGCAGCACTGCAGCAATGCGCTCTGAGTTCTGTTCTCGTTGATAATTCTTCCTGTGCAGTGCTGCAGCTATGCGCTCTGAGTTCTGTTCTAGTTTGTCATTCTTCCTGTGCAGCGCTGCAGGTGTGCACTCTGATTTCTGTTATAGTTTATCGTTCTTTCTGTGCCACGTTGCAGCTATGTGCTCTTAATTCTGCTCTAGTTTATCATTCTTCCTGTGCAGTGCTGCAGGTAAGCACTCTGATTTCTGTTCTAGTTTATCATTCTTCCTGTGCAGTGCTGCAGGGATGCACTCTTGAGTTCTGTTCTCGTTTATCATTCTTCCTGTGCAGCGGTGCAGGTAAGCACCCTAGGTTCTGTTCTCGTTTATCATTCTTCCTGTGCCACCCTGCAGCTATGTGCTCTTAAATCTGTTCTAGTTTATCATTCTTCCTGTGCACTGCTGCAGGTATGCACTCTTGAGTTCTGTTCTAGTTTATCATTCTTTCTGTGCAGCGCTGCAGGTTTGCACTCTGATTTCTGTTATAGTTTATTGTTCTTTCTGTGCCACGCTGCAGCATGTGCTCTTAAATCTGTTCTAGTTTATCATTCTTCCCGTGCAGCACTGCAGGTATGCGCCCTAAGTTCTGTTCTAGTTTATCATTCTTCCCGTGCAGTGCTGCAGGAATGCACTCTTGAGTTCTGTTCTAGTTTATCATTCTTCCTGTGCAGCGCTGCAGGTGTGCACTCTGATTTCTGTTATAGTTTATCTTTCTTCCTGTGCAGCACTGCAGGTATGCGCTCTTGAGTTCTGTTCTAGTTTATCATTCTTCCTGTGCAGCGCTGCAGGTAAGCACCCTAAGTTCTGTTCTAGTTTATCATTCTTCCTGTGCCACCCTGCAGCTATGTGCTCTTAAATCTGTTCTAGTTTATCATTCTTCCTGTGCACTGCTGCATGTATGCACTCTTGAGTTCTGTTCTAGTTTATCATTCTTCCTGTGCCACGCTGCAGCTATGTGCTCTTAAATCTGTTCTAGTTTATCATTCTTCCTGTGCAGTGCTGCAGGAATGCACTCTGAGTTCTGTTCTTGTTTATCATTCTTCCTGTGCAGTGCTGCAGGTATGTGGTCTTAAATCTGTTATAGTTTATCATTCTTCCTGTGCACTGCTGCAGGAATGCACTCTTGAGTTCTGTTCTCGATCATTCTTCCTGTGCAGCGCTGCAGGTATGCGCCCTAAGTTCTGTTCTAGTTTATCATCCTTCCCGTGCAGCACTGCAGGAATGCGCCCTACGTTCTGTTCTAGTTTATCATTCTTCCCGTGCAGCGCTGCAGGTGTGCACTCTGATTTCTGTTATAGTTTATCATTCTTCCTGTGCAGTGCTGCAGGGATGCACTCTTGAGTTCTGTTCTAGTTTATCATTCTTCCTGTGCAGCGTTGCAGGTGTGCGCTCTGAGTTCTCTTATCGTTTATCATTCTTCCTGTGCACCGCTGCAGCTATGCGCTCTGAGTTCTGTTCTAGTTTATCATTCTTCCTGTGCCACGCTGCAGCAATGTGCTCTTAAATCTGTTCTAGTTTATCATTCTTCCTGTGCAGCGCTGCAGGTATGCGCCCTAAGTTCTGTTCTAGTTTATCATCCTTCCCGTGCAGCACTGCAGGTATGCGCCCTAAGTTCTGTTCTAGTTTATCATTCTTCCTGTGCAGCACTGCACCTATGCGGTCTGAGTTCTGTTCTCGTTTATCATTCTTCCTGTGCAGCTATGCGTTCTGAGTTCTGTTCTCCTTTATCATTCTTCCTGTGCAGCGTTGCAGGTGTGCGCTCTGAGTTCTCTTATCGTTTATCATTCTTCCTGTGCACCGCTGCAGCTATGCGCTCTGAGTTCTGTTCTAGTTATCATTCTTCCTGTGCAGCACTGCAGGTATGCGCTCTGAGTTCTGTTCTCGTTGATCATTCTTCCTGTGCAGCGCTGCAGGTATGCGCCCTAAGTTCTGTTCTAGTTTATCATCCTTCCCGTGCAGCACTGCAGGAATGCGCCCTAAGTTCTGTTCTAGTTTGTCATTCTTCCTGTGCCACCCTGCAGCTATGTGCTCTTAAATCTGTTCTAGTTTATCATTCTTCCTGTGCACTGCTGCAGGTATGCACTCTTGAGTTCTGTTCTAGTTTATCATTCTTCCTGTGCCACGCTGCAGCTATGTGCTCTTAAATCTGTTCTAGTTTATCATTCTTCCTGTGCAGTGCTGCAGGAATGCGCCCTAAGTTCTGTTCTAGTTTATCATTCTTCCTGTGCAGTGCTGCAGGCATGCCCTCTGAGTTCTGTTCTTGTTTATCATTCTTCCTGTGCCACGCTGCAGCTATGTGGTCTTAAATCTGTTATAGTTTATCATTATTCCTGTGCACTGCTGCAGGAATGCACTCTTGAGTTCTGTTCTAGTTTGTCATTCTTCCTGTTCAACACTGCAGGTATGCGCTCTGAGTTCTGTTCTCGATCATTCTTCCTGTGCAGCGCTGCAGGAATGCGCCCTAAGTTCTGTTCTAGTTTATCATCCTTCCCGTGCAGCACTGCAGGAATGCGCCCTACGTTCTGTTCTAGTTTATCATTCTTCCCGTGCAGCGCTGCAGGTGTGCACTCTGATTTCTGTTATAGTTTATCATTCTTCCCGTGCAGTGCTGCAGGGATGCACTATTGAGTTCTGTTCTAGTTTATCATTCTTCCTGTGCAGCGTTGCAGGTGTGCGCTCTGAGTTCTCTTATCATTTATCATTCTTCCTGTGCACCACTGCAGCTATGTGCTCTGAGTTCTGTTCTAGTTTATCATTCTTCCTGTGCCACGCTGCAGCAATGTGCTCTTAAATCTGTTCTAGTTTATCATTCTTCCTGTGCGCTGCTGCAGGTAAGCACTCTTGAGTTCTGTTCTAGTTTATCATTCTTCCTGTGCAGCGCTGCAGGTATGCGCCCTAAGTTCTGTTCTAGTTTATCATCCTTCCCGTGCAGCACTGCAGGTATGCGCCCTAAGTTCTGTTCTAGTTTATCATTCTTCCTGTGCAGCACTGCACCTATGCGGTCTGAGTTCTGTTCTCGTTTATCATTCTTCCTGTGCAGCTATGCGGTCTGAGTTCTGTTCTAGTTTATCATTCTTCCTGTGCAGCTATGCGTTCTGAGTTCTGTTCTCCTTTATCATTCTTCCTGTGCAGCGCTGCAGCAGTGTACTCTGAGTTCTGTTCTAGTTATCATTCTTCCTGTGCAGCACTGCAGGAATGCGCTCTGAGTTCTGTTCTCGTTGATCATTCTTCCTGTGCAGCGCTGCAGGTATGCGCCCTAAGTTCTGTTCTAGTTTATCATCCTTCCCGTGCAGCACTGCAGGAATGCGCCCTAAGTTCTGTTCTAGTTTGTCATTCTTCCTGTGCAGCACTGCACCTATGCGCTCTGAGTTCTGTTCTCGTTTATCATTCTTCCTGTGCAGCGCTGCAGCTATGCGTTCTGAGTTCTGTTCTCGTTTATCATTCTTCCTGTGCAGCACTGCAGCTATGTGCTCTTGAGTTCTGTTCTAGTTTATCATTCTTCCTGTGCAGTGCTGCAAGAATGCGCTCTGAGTTCTGTTCTAGTTTCATTCTTCCTGTGCAGCGCTGCAGCTATGCGCTCTTGAGTTGTGTTCTAGTTTATCATTCTTTATGTGCAGCGCTGCAGGTGTGCGCTCTGAGTTCTGTTCTAGTTTATCATTCTTTCTGTGCAGTACTGCAAGAATGCGCTCCGAGTTCTGTTCTCGTTTGTCATTCTTCCTGTGCAGCGCTGCAGCTATGCGCTCTTAGTTCTGTTCTCATTTATCATTCTTCCTGTGCCACGCTGCAACTATGTGCTCTTAAATCTGTTCTCGTTGATCATTCTTCCTGTGCAGCGCTGCAGGTATGTGCCCTAAGTTCTGTTCTAGTTTATCATCCTTCCCGTGCAGCACTGCAGGTATGCACCCTAAGTTCTGTTCTAGTTTATCATTCTTCCTGTGCAGCGCTGCAGCTATGCGCTCTGAGTTCTGTTCTAGTTAACATTCTTCTTGTGCAGCGCTGCAGCTATGCGCTCTGAGTTCTGTTCTAGTTAACATTCTTCCTGTGCAGTGCTGCAGGAGTGCGCTCTTGAGTTCTGTTCTAGTTTATCATTCTTTCTGTGCAGCGCTGCAGGTGTGCGCTCTTGAGTTCTGTTCTAGTTTATCATTCTTTCTGTGCAGCGCTGCAGGAGTGCGCTCTTGAGTTCTGTTCTTGTTTATCATTCTTCCTGTGCCACGCTGCAGCTATGTGGTCTTAAATCTGTTATAGTTTATCATTCTTCCTGTGCACTGCTGCAGGAATGCACTCTTGAGTTCTGTTCTAGTTTGTCATTCTTCCTGTTCAACACTGCAGGTATGCGCTCTGAGTTCTGTTCTCGATCATTCTTCCTGTGCAGCGCTGCAGGTATGCGCCCTAAGTTCTGTTCTAGTTTATCATCCTTCCCGTGCAGCACTGCAGGAATGCGCCCTACGTTCTGTTCTAGTTTATCATTCTTCCCGTGCAGCGCTGCAGGTGTGCACTCTGATTTCTGTTATAGTTTATCATTCTTCCCGTGCAGCGCTGCAGGAGTGCACTCTGATTTCTGTTATAGTTTATCATTCTTCCTGTGCAGTGCTGCAGGGATGCACTATTGAGTTCTGTTCTAGTTTATCATTCTTCCTGTGCAGCGTTGCAGGTGTGCGCTCTGAGTTCTCTTATCATTTATCATTCTTCCTGTGCACCGCTGCAGCTATGTGCTCTGAGTTCTGTTCTAGTTTATCATTCTTCCTGTGCCACGCTGCAGCAATGTGCTCTTAAATCTGTTCTAGTTTATCATTCTTCCTGTGCGCTGCTGCAGGTAAGCACTCTTGAGTTCTGTTCTAGTTTATCATTCTTCCTGTGCAGCGCTGCAGGTATGCGCCCTAAGTTCTGTTCTAGTTTATCATCCTTCCCGTGCAGCACTGCAGGTATGCGCCCTAAGTTCTGTTCTAGTTTATCATTCTTCCTGTGCAGCACTGCACCTATGCGGTCTGAGTTCTGTTCTCGTTTATCATTCTTCCTGTGCAGCTATGCGTTCTGAGTTCTGTTCTCCTTTATCATTCTTCCTGTGCAGCGCTGCAGCAGTGCACTCTGAGTTCTGTTCTAGTTATCATTCTTCCTGTGCAGCACTGCAGGAATGCGCTCTGAGTTCTGTTCTCGTTGATCATTCTTCCTGTGCAGCGCTGCAGGTATGCGCCCTAAGTTCTGTTCTAGTTTATCATTCTTCCCGTGCAGCACTGCAGGAATGCGCCCTAAGTTCTGTTCTAGTTTGTCATTCTTCCTGTGCAGCACTGCACCTATGCGCTCTGAGTTCTGTTCTCGTTTATCATTCTTCCTGTCCAGCGCTGCAGCTATGCGTTCTGAGTTCTGTTCTCGTTTATCATTCTTCCTGTGCAGCACTGCACCTATGCGCTCTGAGTTCTGTTCTCGTTTATCATTCTTCCTGTGCAGCGCTGCAGCTATGCGTTCTGAGTTCTGTTCTTGTTTATCATTCTTCCTGTGCAGCACTGCAGCTATGTGCTCTTGAGTTCTGTTCTAGTTTATCATTCTTCCTGTGCAGTGCTGCAGGTGTGCGCTCTGAGTTCTGTTCTCGTTTGTCATTCTTCCTGTGCAGCGCTGCAGCTATGCGCTCTTAGTTCTGTTCTCGTTTATCATTCTTCCTGTGCCACGCTGCAGCTATGTGCTCTTAAATCTGTTCTCGTTGATCATTCTTCCTGTGCAGCGCTGCAGGTATGTGCCCTAAGTTCTGTTCTCGTTTATCATTCTTCCTGTGCAGTGCTGCAGGTGTGCGCTCTGAGTTCTGTTCTAGTTAACATTCTTCCTGTGCAGTGCTGCAGGAGTGCGCTCTTGAGTTCTGTTCTAGTTTATCATTCTTTCTGTGCAGCGCTGCAGGTGTGCGCTCTTGAGTTCTGTTCTAGTTTATCATTCTTTCTGTGCAGCGCTGCAGGAGTGCGCTCTTGAGTTCTGTTCTTGTTTATCATTCTTTCTGTGTAGCGCTGCAGGTGTGCGCTCTGAGTTCTGTTCTACTTTAACTTGTGGTTATTAACATAAACTTAAATGGTCGATATAAATAATCCGTTTGCGGCTCCGTGTTTTTCAGCGTCTCCAACATCTGTTTATGAGCACTTTGCTTAATGATATCATTCGATATCATTAAGTGTGGCAGCGAGCGACGCCACAGCAGGTGCAGCTGTTTGCCCCCCCCCCAACAAACACTCAAAGAATTCCTCCTCCTCCACCAGCCCTTCCCTGCCTTCCACCCCGCAAATCGCCAAACCGCTCATTAGGACAATTTTCCTCAACAAAAAAGCGCCCCCTATGATTTCAATCTGTATATCACCTGTAATTGTAGTTTTTAGTGGGAGCCTGATTCCATACATTTAGCCCGAGTAAACGGCGGGCGCAAGCGCTGAAAGCACGCCGCCAGCTGCACCGGCTGTTTTTAGATGGCAGCCGTTTTCGGTGGCGAGGCATTCGCAGGCCGAGCTTCTGGAGCAGGAAGAGGCGGAGCTTGGCCAGACCCCCGCTTTGTTTCCTGACCTGGTTTGCTTTGTTTAGATGCTGGAAAATTATGTGCAATGAATATTTCTGCCATGAAACAATGAGATCTGTCCTCCATCCTGACCAGGAGGCTGTTTCGGGAGCTCCGGAGGTTCTCTGGAGTCGGATTGTGATGGAACGCTGCTGTAATTATTCAGACGGCTGATTTCAAATGTTGGGCGACATGTTTGTCAGCTCCATTAGTGCCAAATATCTGAGGTCATCAGAGGGTCTGTGGGTCCAGAACAAACGTGACACGGTTTACCTCTCCACTCACTCACTCAGACAATCAGTCACTCACTGTCACTCAGCCACTCACTCATTCAGTCATCTCTGTCAGTCAGTCAATCATTCACTCAGTCACTCATTCAGTCATCTCTATCAGTCACTCAGTCTCTCAGTCAGTCACTCAGCCACTCACTCTGTCACTGTGTCAGTTAATCACTCAGTCATTCCCTCAGTCATCTCTGTCACTCACTCAGTCAGTCAGTCAGTCACTTACTCACTCACTCACTGACTCATTGACTCAGTCACTCACTCAGTCATCCCTGTCAGTCACTTACTCACTCACTGACTCATTGACTCAGTCACTCACTCAGTCATCTCTGTCACTCACTCACTCACTCACTCACTCACTCAGTCATCTCTGTCACTCACTGACTCATTGACTCAGTCATCTCTGTCACTCACTCACTCACTCACTCACTCACTCACTCACTCACTCAGTCATCTCTGTCACTCACTGACTCATTGACTCAGTCATCTCTGTCACTCACTCACTCACTCACTCATCTTCAACTGCTTACTACAAACTACTTAAAAAGAACATTATGTCTAAGTATCATAAAGAAGCAAATATAATTTGATTTATATGGAATGTTCAGTTTATAAGTGGGACTTATTGTATATTTGAATGTGTGGGTATGTATATGCGTATGTAGATATATAGATATGGGTAGGTGTATATGTATATAAGTGACTGTGTATATGTATGTATATATTTATGTTTGTAAAGTATATACGTATGTATATAGGTATATATGGCACAGCCCAAGCAGAGGGACACCCCCAAGAGCCTGGTCTGCTTGAGGTTTCTTCCTTATAGGGAGTTTTTCCTCACCACAGTTGCCTAGTGCTTGCTCTGGGGGTTGGTAAGGTTAGTCCTTACTGGCGTAAAGTGCCTTGATTCGACTTTCTTGTGATCTGGTACTATATAAATAGAATTATAAGTGAATAGTATATTGATGTGTATGTCTGTGTGTCGACATGTAGTAGTGAATTTGTATTTATGTAAATATGACTGATTAGAATTGTTGGACTTGTACTAGCAGGGGTGGGCGCTAATAAGCTTAGCTTCAGCCCACACCCTTTCGGACTCACTAGTTTTGTCTGTGTTTGTTTGTGGAATTGTTCATTTTTTTCTATTTGAATATTTTGTGTGCCGAATAAAAAAATTTTGTCACTTATCACAATTCTGGGTCCAGGGGTGACTGGAGTCTGTCCCAGCAGTCCTGCGGTGTGTGTGTGTGTGGGGGGGGAGGATTCACCCTGGACAGGACTCCAGTCCGTCTCAGGCCTCCTCTCGACTCAAAATCACAAAATCATCGGATTCACATTATAAATATTTCAAATATTTGAATTAATTTATTAATTAAAAAAGATTACATGTTGGGGTGAATATGTAAAAATGGGTGGAGCCAAATTCTATGAAACCCATTAATGTCAAAGGTCGCACAGACTGCCAGCGTATTTCAGCTGTTATTACACCAGCAGCCCAATGGGGGAGCTGTTTACAGAACTTTACAGCGTTGTCAGTCAGATTTCAAACAGGTGTGCCTCTTTGTGACATCAGCAGTAAAGCACTTCTCACAATCTAAAGTAACACGGGTGTGACTCCGGGACCACCGGTGTTACCCGCTCCTCACCACGTTTGATGGAAATCCCCTCACGTTTCTTGTATTCAGTCACGGAGAAGATGGCGATGACATAAATCTCACTCCTTCCTTTTTCCAGTTGATGGAGATTAAAACGGACACGTTAACAAAAGTGAATTGAACTTTGTAAAATTGTTGTTAAAGTCCAAAATAAAGAGGATTAACTTTGGGGACAGATTTGAATAATGTGACAGAACCAATAAATTTCCTTAAAATTCCTTTTTAATTTTTCTTGTTTTCCTCATGAACAGACATTTATGAAATTTAGGTAAAATATTTGATGTGGACAGACACAAAGGGGTGGAGCCAACTAATTAGAATTTTTATTACATCTGCCAAAAAACAAAAAAAACCCTGCGTTTATGTCTGTTAGCAGTATTACTTCAAAACTACTAAACGGATTTTGAGGAAATTTTCACCACAGATGGATATTAGGTCAAGGAAGAACCCATTAAATGTTGGAGTTGATCTGGATTCTGGATCAAGTTTCACTTTATATATGCTTTAAAGGATTATGTCAAAACTACTTAACGGATTCTTACCAAATTTTCGCCATGGATACATAATAGACCATGGAAGACACCATTAAATTTTGGATTTGATCCGGATCCAAATCCAGATTCTGGACCAAGATTTCACTTTATATACGCTTTAAAGCAGGGGTGGGCAATGAGGGCCGAGACACTGCAGGTTTTCCTTGTAACCAATCACCTCACCTGGTGGGTTGCTGATGAGCTTCTCCCCTGCACATAAACACCTGGTCATCAATGAAATCACCTGCTGAGACACCTGAACATCAATGAAATCACCTGCTGAGACACCTGAACATTAATGAAATCACCTGCTGAGACACCTGAACATTAATGAAATCACCTGCTGAGACACCTGAACATTAATGAAATCACCTGCTGAGACACCTGAACATTAATGAAATCACCTGCTGAGACACCTGAACATCAATTAAATCACCTGCTGAGACACCTGAACATTAATGAAATCACCTGCTGAGACACCTGAACATCAATGAAATCACCTGCTGAGACACCTGAACATTAATGAAATCACCTGCTGAGACACCTGAACATTAATGAAATCACCTGCGAAGGTGAGTGGTAGCAAGGAAAACCTGCAATGTCTTGGCCCTTTATGGCACATGATTGCCCACCCCTGCTTTAAAGGATTATGTCAAAACTACATCACAGATTCTCACCAAATTTGCACCACAGATAGATATTTGGGCATGGATATTAGGATATTGGGATTTTGGTTTGTTTTGGACATTTTACAAAGTGATTATTCTGGAAAATACTTTCTGGATTAACTGATAATGAAAATGTGTTGATAAGAACAATAACACAGTGTTGAATTAATTAAAAAAAGTCATTTTTCCCATTAAATGTTTGTCATGTTTTGTTTTTTGTTGTGTTTTTTCTCTGTGAATTTCACTGGGATTCTTTAAAACTGCACATTTTGTCCCATGTGCTTCTTCTTCCCAGAAAGTGAAATTCCTATGACAGTTTTATCCAAAGAATGTCAGAACCCAGAGAAGGAGTTTTATTTGCAGGCAAGGACCCGACACTGATCCGACCGTGAGCGCCGAGGCCCAGCGGGATCCACGCCGACCACACACACTCCGCGGTAGCCCTTTAACACACACACTACATGACAGAAGAAAACACACACACACATGCGTGCGGCTCTTCCTCCTTCCAGCTGTTCTCTAAATGTTGATTACACAAGACACCAGAGGGGGGCCTCCTCCTCCTCCAGCAGCCCGGCGCTCCCCGGGAGGAGGCCGAGTGGGACCAGCTGACTCGAGGTGCTGGGTGACCCAGGGTTGCGGGTCCTGAGAGGGCAGCGGCCTCGGGCCTGTTGGCTGGGCTTCTCCTTCCCTCAGCTCTCTGAGCAACGTGTCTCAGGACGCAAGACGTGAGCCGACACGGCAGCGGCCCAGAGACAACTGGACGAGACCGGCCAAGACACGGCGAAAACAAAACCCTCAAACTCATCCACCAATCAGACGCTCCGGCAACTTTAGATTGACTGAAAAACTGACGTTAGACGTTTGCCGTCCCAAGCGATGAGCAGTTTGTATGTATTCAGGCGTTCAGCTCGATAAATGTGGCGTCACTTACAGGTTTGAGAAGGAACATCAGTCAGGCTGAAAAGATTCACCAACATACCGCATTAAATCACAAATAGTAAAAATTACACAGACTAATATGTTAGAGACTTATTACACGTTACGATCACATGTTGTAGCCAAACAGGCTAATGCTACGTAAAGTCCCTGCGCTCGTGAGGCAGTCAGACTCTGTGGAGACTTTTAAGAAGCATCTGAAGACCCATTTGTTTTCTATGATTAATATATTGCTTACCATGCTTTTATTCATTTATTCTTTTATTTTTTGTTATCTTTTTAACTTTTTATCACGCTTTTAACCTTTTGATCATGCTGTTTGATTTTTTGATTTAATTTGTTTTGGTTTTTATTGTCGAGTTGTTTTATATGATGCGCCTTGAGAAGACGCTGTCGTGATTTGGTGCTCTATAAGTTTAATAAATTGAATTAAATTGAAGCTAAAAGTCACTTTACAGTCCGTCTGTAGAAACTGTCGTCAGTGAAGCAGTGTTTGTATCTCAATGTTTGACGTCTCAAAAAACATTGCTGGCCAAAGTTAGTCATTAGTTAGCTAAGGTAATGTTTAAAAACAGGCTACCCTCCGCAAAGTATTGTCAGTATTTAAGATATTAAGATATGGAATTTATAAAGCTAGTGACAGTTTGATGTCGCTCGTGATTTACGTGAAGCTGTATAACTGGTGATGCAACAGACTAAAGTTTCACAGTGCACAATTTGTCCAGTTACAGCTGTCTGGATGTCTTGGTGGCTTCCCTCACCAGTGTCTTGGTGGCTTCCCTCACCAGTCTCCTCAGTTCTTGTGAAGTGCCTCCTCCAGTCAGATTTACCGCACAGTCCCATAATGTTTGTTTCTTATCATTGATGGAAATGAAGACCAAGAAAATGTTCACGTGTTCATCTCCTGATTGTTTAATGAAAACTGGCTTTAAAAGTGATGATTTGAATTAAAAGTAATCTTCATGCTTATGTTAGATGTTTTCAGTCCTCCTATTGGTGAGGAGACATTTACTGAGCTGGACCTGGTTGACGATGCTGCGGTGTTTCTCGTACAGTATTACGATCAGATTGCAGCACTCGAAAAGCTTATTGAGGAATCTGAGCATCTTGGTTTGTGATTGTCCTGGACTAAGACTGAGATCCGGGTTTTTGAATGACTTTCTGGACTCGGCTATCAGAAGTGTATCTGTGTTTGGTGAAAGTGTTGAACTTGTAGAGACATTCACTTATCTCAGCACATTCGTGTCTTTGCGTCCTCAGATTTTGAGATTGAGAGACAGCCTGGCCAGAGATGGTAGGTGACGCCAGATCCTTTGCAGGAGAACACCGGTCCAAGCCTTTAGGGTCCTGCTGCTTCCTGTCCTATTGTAAGGTGGTGAGACTTGAACACGAACCAGTGACTGAAGGCAATGACTGGGTTTCTTTGATATAAATTCTCTTTGGAGGGTCCTTGGGTGGTTAAACCCCTTGCACTGAAACTGAAATTCAACACTGCAAGAACATCTCGATGCTACATGCACGTCTCGATGCTACGGGCACGTCTCGATGCTACGGGAACGTCTCGATGCTACGGGAAGGTCTCGATGCTACATGAAGGTCTCGATGCTACAGGAAGATCGCGATGCTACAGGAAGATCGCGATGCTACAGGAAGATCGCGATGCTGCAGGAAGATCTCGATGCTACTGGAACATCTTAACGCTACAGGAACATCTCAATACTACATGAAGATAGTAGAGAAGCTTGAATCTTCGACTGGACTGGGTTGCTTGACGCGAGGATGTTTCGCTTCAAATCGCAGAAGCTTCCTCAGCTAAAATTCTTGCTCTGGTAGTCTGACTTCTGTCTTGACTCTTGTAGAGAAGAATAAACAGACAGCCACAAAAGCTGGAGTTTTAAACCTAACCAGACCCCTCCTACCGAGAGGCAGACTGCTATAGGCTGGTGACTAAACAATAGCTCTAATTAGCACCTATTGTGCTCTAGTTAACACCCTCATAATGACAGGGCAGCTGTCCCTCCTAATGATGGGACGGCAGCCTCTCCTGATGGCTCCCTTGACGACTCTCCTGATGACGTGAATGACTCATTACCATGAACAAAAGACTGAAACTGCTTTGATCTGAGTACCCCATTGTAAACAGGGGACAAAGCGTATCTCAGACCCCCTCCCTGGTTAAGGCTGGGTTTCAACTGTTTCACATAGAATGTCTCTTTGACCCCTACATGCAGAGCTCGATGCTACATGAACATCTCGACGCTACAGGAACATCTCGATGCTACAGAAACATCTCAATGCTACAGGAACATTCAGTGCTACATGAAGATCTTGATGCTACAGGAACATCTCGATGCTACAGGGACATTCAGTGCTACATGAAGATCTTGATGCTACAGGAACATCTCGATGCTACAGAAACATCTCAATGCTACAGGAACATGCAGTGCTACATGAAGATCTTGATGCTACAGGGACATCTCGATGCCACAGGAACATTCAGTGCTACATGAAGCTCTTGATGCTACAGGAACATCTCAATGCTACAGGAACATCTCGATGCTACAGAAACATCTCAATGCTACAGGAACATCTCGATGCTACAGAAACATCTCAGTGCTACAGAAACATCTCAATGCCACAGGAACATTCAGTGCTACATGAAGATCTTGATGCTACAGGAACATCTCGATGCTACAGAAACATCTCAATGCCACAGGAACATTCAGTGCTACATGAAGATCTTGATGCTACAGGAACATCTCGATGCTACAGGGACATCTCGATGCCACAGGAACATTCAGTGCTACATGAAGATCTTGATGCTACAGGAACATCTTGATGCTACAGGGACATCTCGATGCTACATGAAGCTCTTGATGCTACAGGAACATCTCGATGCTACAGGGACATTCAGTGCTACATGAAGATCTTGATGCTACAGGAACATCTCGATGCTACAGGGACATCTCGATGCCACAGGAACATTCAGTGCTACATGAAGCTCTTGATGCTACAGGAACATCTCGATGCTACAGGAACATCTCGATGCCACAGGAACATTCAGTGCTACATGAAGATCTTGATGCTACAGGAACATCTTGATGCTACAGGAACGTCTCGATGCTACAGGAACATCTCGATGCTACAGGAACATCTCGATGCTACAGAAACATCTCAATGCCACAGGAACATTCAGTGCTACATGAAGATCTAGATGCTACAGGAACATCTCGATGCTACAGGAACATGCAGTGCTACATGAAGATCTTGATGCTACAGGGACATCTCGATGCCACAGGAACATTCAGTGCTACATGAAGCTCTTGATGCTACAGGAACATCTCAATGCTACAGGAACATCTCGATGCTACAGAAACATCTCAATGCTACAGGAACATCTCGATGCTACAGAAACATCTCAGTGCTACAGAAACATCTCAATGCCACAGGAACATTCAGTGCTACATGAAGATCTTGATGCTACAGGAACATCTCGATGCTACAGAAACATCTCAATGCCACAGGAACATTCAGTGCTACATGAAGATCTTGATGCTACAGGAACATCTCGATGCTACAGGGACATCTCGATGCCACAGGAACATTCAGTGCTACATGAAGATCTTGATGCTACAGGAACATCTTGATGCTACAGAAACATCTCAATGCTACAGGAACATCTCGATGCTACAGGGACATTCAGTGCTACATGAAGATCTTGATGCTACAGGAACATCTCGATGCTACAGAAACATCTCAATGCTACAGGAACATTCAGTGCTAGATGAAGATCTTGATGCTACAGGAACATCTTGATGCTACAGGGACATCTCGATGCCACAGGAACATTCAGTGCTAGATGAAGATCTTGATGCTACAGGAACATCTTGATGCTACAGGGACATCTCGATGCCACAGGAACATTCAGTGCTACATGAAGCTCTTGATGCTACAGGAACATCTCGATGCTACAGGAACATCTCGATGCTACAGGAACATCTTGATGCTACAGAAACATCTCAATGCCACAGGAACATTCAGTGCTACATGAAGATCTTGATGCTACAGGAACATCTCGATGCTACAGGAACATCTCGATGCTACAGAAACATCTCAATGCCACAGGAACATTCAGTGCTACATGAAGATCTCGATGCTACAGGAACATCTCGATGCCACAGGAACATTCAGTGCTACATGAAGATCTTGATGCTACAGGAACATCTTGATGCTACAGAAACATCTCAATGCTACAGGAACATTCAGTGCTACATGAAGATCTTGATGCTACAGGAACATCTCAATGCTACAGGAACATCTCGATGCCACAGGAACATTCAGTGCTACATGAAGATCTTGATGCTACAGGAACATCTTGATGCTACAGAAACATCTCAATGCTACAGGAACATTCAGTGCTACATGAAGATCTTGATGCTACATGAAGATCTCGATGCTACAGGAACATCTCGATGCTACAGAAACATCTCAATGCCACAGGAACATTCAGTGCTACATGAAGATCTCGATGCTACAGGAACATCTCGATGCCACAGGAACATTCAGTGCTACATGAAGATCTTGATGCTACAGGAACATCTTGATGCTACAGAAACAGCTCAATGCTACAGGAACATTCAGTGCTACATGAAGATCTTGATGCTACAGGAACATCTCAATGCTACAGGAACATCTCGATGCCACAGGAACATTCAGTGCTACAGGAACATCTTGATGCTACAGAAACATCTCAATGCTACAGGAACATTCAGTGCTACATGAAGATCTTGATGCTACAGGAACATCTTGATGCTACAGGGACATCTTGATGCCACAGGAACATTCAGTGCTACATGAAGATCTTGATGCTACAGGAACATTCAGTGCTAGATGAAGATCTTGATGCTACAGGAACATCTTGATGCTACAGGGACATCTCGATGCCACAGGAACATTCAGTGCTACATGAAGCTCTTGATGCTACAGGAACATCTCGATGCTACAGGAACATCTCGATGCTACAGGAACATCTCGATGCTACAGAAACATCTCAATGCCACAGGAACATTCAGTGCTACATGAAGATCTTGATGCTACAGGAACATCTCGATGCTACAGGAACATCTCGATGCTACAGAAACATCTCAATGCCACAGGAACATTCAGTGCTACATGAAGATCTCGATGCTACAGGAACATCTCGATGCCACAGGAACATTCAGTGCTACATGAAGATCTTGATGCTACAGGAACATCTTGATGCTACAGAAACATCTCAATGCTACAGGAACATTCAGTGCTACATGAAGATCTTGATGCTACAGGAACATCTCAATGCTACAGGAACATCTCGATGCCACAGGAACATTCAGTGCTACATGAAGATCTTGATGCTACAGGAACATCTTGATGCTACAGAAACATCTCAATGCTACAGGAACATTCAGTGCTACATGAAGATCTTGATGCTACATGAAGATCTCGATGCTACAGGAACATCTCGATGCCACAGGAACATTCAGTGCTACATGAAGATCTCGATGCTACAGGAACATCTCGATGCTACAGGAACATTCAGTGCTACATGAAGATCTTGATGCTACAGGAACATCTCGATGCTACAGGGACATTCAGTGCTACAGGAACATTCAGTGCTACATGAAGATCTCGATGCTACAGGAACATCTCGATGCTACAGGAACATTCAGTGCTACATGAAGATCTTGATGCTACAGGAACATCTCGATGCTACAGGAACATTCAGTGCTACATGAAGATCTTGATGCTACAGGAACATCTCGATGCTACAGGGACATTCAGTGCTACAGGAACATTCAGTGCTACATGAAGATCTCGATGCTACAGGAACATCTCGATGCTACAGGAACATCTCGATGCTACAGGAACATTCAGTGCTACATGAAGATCTTGATGCTACAGGAACATCTCGATGCTACAGGAACATCTCGATGCTACAGGAACATTCAGTGCTACATGAAGATCTTGATGCTACAGGAACATCTCGATGCTACAGGAACATCTCGATGCTACAGAAACATCTCAATGCCACAGGAACATTCAGTGCTACATGAAGATCTCGATGCTACAGGAACATCTCGATGCCACAGGAACATTCAGTGCTACATGAAGATCTCGATGCTACAGGAACATCTCGATGCCACAGGAACATTCAGTGCTACATGAAGATCTTGATGCTACAGGAACATCTCGATGCTACAGGAACATCTCGATGCTACAGGAACATCTCGATGCTACAGAAACATCTCAATGCCACAAGAACATTCGGTGCTACATGAAGATCTCGATGCTACAGGAACATCTCGATGCCACAGGAACATTCAGTGCTACATGAAGATCTTGATGCTACAGGAACATCTTGATGCTACAGAAACATCTCGATGCTACAGGAACATCTCGATGCTACATGAAGATCTCGATGCTACAGGAACATCTCGATGCTACAGGAACATCTCGATGCTACAGGAACATCTCGATGCTACAGGGACATCTCGATGCCACAGGAACATTCAGTGCTACATGAAGATCTTGATGCTACAGGAACATCTTGATGCTACAGAAACATCTCAATGCTACAGGAACATTCAGTGCTACATGAAGATCTTGATGCTACAGGGACATCTCGATGCTACAGGGACATCTCGATGCCACAGGAACATTCAGTGCTACATGAAGATCTTGATGCTACAGGAACATCTTGATGCTACAGGAACATCTTGATGCTACAGGAACATCTCGATGCTACGGGAACATCTTGATTCTACATGAACATCTCGATGCTACAGAAACATCTCAATGCTGCAGGAACATTCAGTGCTACATGAAGATCTTGATGCTACAGGAACATCTTGATGCTACAGGAACATCTTGATGCTACAGGAACATCTTGATGCTACAGAAACATCTCAATGCTACAGGAACATTCAGTGCTACATGAAGATCTTGATGCTACAGGAACATCTCGATGCTACATGAACATCTTGATGCTACAGGAACATCTCGATGCTACGGGAACATCTTGATTCTACATGAACATCTCGATGCTACAGAAACATCTCAATGCTGCAGGAACATTCAGTGCTACATGAAGATCTCGATGCTACAGGGATATCTTCATTATTTTGTTGTTATTTGGAGTGCAGAGGCAAAATTCCAAAAACGGTTGCCTTCCAAGCTCTTCTGGACCAGCCTGTACTCGTTCAGTGTTCAGGCGCTGTGTTTGCTCTGCGGCTGAACTTTGGGCTGGTTAATGTATGCACGCCGTGCATCTACCCGACCTGTCTGAAGTGATTTCTGACGGCCTTGTTTAATTATCCGGATACTTTTATACATATTCATCGGCTGTGTGTTCAGTGTTGATTGATGTTGTAATTGATTCAGAAGGTTTTATAATTCCTGCAAAAATATGTGGAGAATTTCAATGACTTTACAGTTTGAAGAGCCAAAAAAAAAAAAAAAAAAGAGCAGAGAAAATCAAAAGTTTCCAAGTCCACCTGAGGAAAAAACGATCCCCCACCTCGGCCAGCCGCGGCGCGCTCTATTCAGCATCCACTTTGGGGGGAAAAATGTCAGAAATGAGTCCGTCAGCTGCTTTGTTGTTCTTGTTACGTGGGTAAATTACACATTTAGGATTTATTAAGACAAGAAAGTTTTGAAATCTGCGCTCGCCTTCATGGAGATGAGCTCATTACTCTGTAGCCCGAGGCCTTGTTCGCTGCCTTTGCCGCGCCCTTTCTTCTTTCCGCCTTTTCTGTATTTTCCGTTGCCGGCTCGCCTTGTGTCTTGGTGTCACTGCTGTTTGTTCAAAGCCGCGACAATGATTTGGGCTCTCAGCAGGTGCCGCCCTAATATCAGTTCAATTATTAAAGTGAGGGCCGCACGAATACATTCCAGCCGCCGCCCCCTTTACATACAAAGACCGCGGCTTTTGACACACTGCATATTTCCTCACAAAGACGCCGCCGTCCTTTCTTGTTGCTTCTTTTTGTTTTATTCATCACTGTTCTCTCTTTTCCTTTTTTATGCATAGATGTATTAAAGAGCGATTTGTTCCCTTTCAGTGTTGTGGGCAGAAGTGCCATTATGATGGTTTTGATCCGTCCTGATCTGACTGAGGTCACGTCGGCTCCTCGTAGCTCCGTCTCCTCCTTTGAGCTTTGCAGCGCCCCCTGTCACCTCAATCTAACCATGAAAACATGTTGCTAAATAAATCATCTTCTCCGATACGCAGCAGACTTGAAGTTTAAACTCGCCTCCAAACAAACCCAGTTGATCTACTTTGTGTCTTCTTTTTAAAAAAACGCTGCCTTTCACGCCTTTACGGCCATTTGATGAGTTGTAGCTTCAGGTTGGTATTCTGTGGTGCATCCTGTGAACAGTTCAGTCAAAAAGCGCTTCCAGAACATTTCCTTGTTTAATGAAACACTTTAAAATCACATCAACATTGGATCAGGAAGGTTTGAGGTCTACAGGTTGTGGAGGCTTTGGGCCACGTTCAGCTCCTACACCATCTTGACTGATATGAAGGCCATGACGTGTCTGCCCGCCTTCCTAGATTCACCACAGGGGGGCAGGCCTTCTTCTCTGTACCAGAAAGTGTACCATAAAAGAAGAAGCCTGGTCTCAGCCTGTTAGCAGGTTGAACATTTCTCTGTAATCATTTGAAGTCTGTTCCTACAACCATGTTTTTCTGATCACCCGAATTTGCATAATGGACACTGAAAGGTTCCACTTAAACCTACTGGGAAAGAGGTTGGATGAAGATGGATGTGAAGGTTAACTTAGTCCCACAGCCTGATGGCCACAGGGAAGGTGGATGTTGGGGCTCCACCATTTGTAGAGCATGGCATATGAAGGACAATGCCCATCTCCTCTCCCTTTGTGGCTTTCACCTTCTCCAACTCAAAAGAGAGTCAGGTCGCCATTCGCTGCTGGGTTGACAAGAGTTTCCAGTCATTGGTCCAAGTCCAATTCTATGTAAGCGATGATCTTCTGCACCATCATCACTCGAAGCACTAGGCCACGTTCCCCTCTACGAATTTTGTTTTCTCCAAGAATTGGAGCAGGTAGCTCAGTGGGTTAAGGAGTTGGGTGACCAATACGTAAGCCTGGGTTCAACACCTGGTCACCCTGCTTGTTTTTATCCTTGGACAAACCATTGTCATTGTCTCCATCCACCCAGCTGTAAATGGCATCCAATCCAGAGCGAGTCATACTGTCTCATCCACCTTGTGCTGCAGAATCCAGAGAGGAGCACAGACACCAGTGGGCCTCAGGGCCTCCATAGGACTGATTTCTTACTCTAAGTATTTCCTCCCCACATAAAAGTCAACACAAGTAGCTATTTTACATTTTGTCTCAAGATTAGTGTTTTTGTGCCTTCAACTCCTGGGACATACAGGACATCTTTTTTCCCCCAAAACCTAATTGCTCTTCAAGGTCTTAGAAGGACAAAATGGACACTCTTACAGTCCACTAGCCACACAGGATTCGGCGTCTTCAGCGGCCATATTTGTTGTTGTCGTTGTGGTTTCCCCATGGTGGGATTCCCTGGGCGTTTTCTTACTCCCCACACAGGGAACAGTTGTCTAGAATATAACACAGTGTCATCACCAAACTTAAGCATAGACTCAGTTAATACTGAGTTCCGTCTCTTTTATTGTAACATGTTTTATTAATATCTACATCCTCGTCTGGGCAGCACGGTGGCTTAGTGGTTAGCACTGCAAGAAGGTCATGGGATCGATTCCCACCTGTGGTCTTTCTGTATGGAGTTTGCATGTTCTCTCCCTGTTTGTGTGGGTTCTCTTTGATTGCTCCGGTTTCCTCCCACATTTAAAAAGACACGCAGGTTAGGTGAATTGGAAACTTTATAATTGTCCAGGTCTCCCTTGTAAAAGAGGTCTTGAGCTCAGTGGGACTAACCTGGTTAAATAAAGGTTAAATAAAAATCGTCTATACAAAAAGTAACATTTTGCTTCCTGGATGCTGAAATTCTGGACATTTGCCATAAACATTGTCCACTTTTATTTTTTCTGATATTTGATCTGAAGGTCAGTTGTGACGTGAACTTTTTCTCACTAACAGATTTGCATTTCATCGTGTTTTTTGTTGTTGTTTTGTTTTTTTGTTGTTTGTTTCCACCCATCAGCAGAGTGCGTTTTCACAGCATTGCCTTGAAATCTCTGCAGCCATTATTTTAAAGCTGAACTTTAACCTGGATTTAAAAGGCAGCGTTCAGACGCGTTTCTCTGCTGAACCGAATCGGGGCTCCACATGCAGCAGCCCAGCACTCCAACGCCAACGCACCCCAACTCCAACTCCTCTGCCCCTCCTCCCGCTTTGATTCTTCATTGTGTTCTTTACATGCCAGAAAATCCTAATTGCACCCCGCTCTTGTTTCTTCCCACCGATGCGGCGCTCCGTGCCACCAAATTCCTTGTGTGCTAATTAGGCACGCAACCACGGTGGATTCATTCCTGACAGGTGCTGCTGGCCTGCCAGGGTCACACACAAACACAGCGCTCGTGCTCTCAGCATTAAAAATAAATGGAGAAGAGAATAACGAGAGAGGCAAGATGTGTTAATTTCTAGCTTCCATCTGTTATTACATAAGCACTGCCAACAAATAGGCATCTCAGGAAGAACAGCGACAGAGGAGGAGATGAAGAGGAGACGCAAGAAGCAAAACAACAGCCATAACTGTAGAAGAAGAATTATTCCTCGGGGAGACTGGCGGTGCAGGAATCAGATTAATCCTGCAAAGGCAAACTTTAAAAGACCAGATTTATTCAAAAGGTTTGCTTCCAAAACAGCGTTCCTCATTCCAAAATATGAGCGCGTTTCATACATTAAGTTCTCCAGAGAGCTCCAGAAATATTCAGCAGTAAGTTTTGACTTCCTCATTCTTGCAGACAACTTTATCAAAGTACAGCAAAGTATTTGTGCCAAACTGCTAACCATTAGAATTTTGCTTTGATTATAATTCCGTTGCCGTACAGAACATGAACGATTTATTTACTTCGCCAAGGAGGAAGCCTAAACCCTACATGCAGACTAACTACAAGTGAGGGCAACACACAGTTGGCGTTTGTTGCTACATGTGTGTTCTTGGGGCGTGGCCGGCTCCTGGTTACTTGGCGTAATTGTTTATTGAGACTCATATAAAGGACGAGGAAACCCAACACGGTTATTATGAGTGTTTCCTCCATGCTGCACTACTTGACAGAACCAATGTTCAGCTGGTTGGTTTCAGTACAGAGTGTGTCACAAAGGGAGCTTCCCACTAGTCTGGGGGTCCACTAGTCTAATGGTCCACTAGTCCCAGGGTCAGTCCTAGGGTCCAGTAGTCTGATGGCCCACTAGTCCTAGGGTCCACTAGTCTGATGGTCCACTAGTCCTAGGGTCCAATAGTCCTAGGGTCCACTAGTGCAAGAGTCCGCTAGTCCTAGGGTCCACTAGTCCTAGGGCCCACTAGTCTGATGGTCCATTAGTCCAAGGGTCCACTAGTCCTGGGGTCCAGTAGTCTTGATGGTCCACTAGTCTGAGTGCCCACTAGTCCTAGGGTCCACTAATCTGTGTCCCCACTAGTCTGATGGTCCACTAGTCCGGGGGTCCACTAGTCAGATGGTCCACTAGTCCTAGGGTCCACTAGCCTGATGGTCCACTAGTCCCAGGGTCAGTCCTAGGGTCCAGTAGTCTGATGGCCCACTAGTCTGTGTACCCACTAGTCTGATGGTCCACTAGTCCCAGGGTCCACTAGTCCAAGTGTCTACTAGTCTGAGGGTCCAGTAGTCTGATGGTCCACTAGTCCTGGGGTCCACTAGTCCGATGGTCCACTAGTCTGATGGTCCACTAGTCCGAGGGTCCACTGGTCGGACTAGTGGACCCCTCCCCTGTCACATTTCCTGTATTGCTAGTTAGCATGTTAACATCTCCATAAGATGCAGAGGTATTATCTCGTTACATAAACACCCATGTTAGATTTATAAGTGTTGATTTCTTCCTAATGTTGATATTATATGAGAAAAATGCCAAACACATGAGATTTATATAAAAATACAGCTGTTTTGGAATGTATTCCACCATCGTTGTTTATTGTGTTTGAGCGAGAAGCCAACCTTTGTCACGCAGCCTTACCGCTGGACTGGCAGTTGCGTTGCTCAGCATTTGCGTGAAATAGTCTTCTAGTCTATTTTGGCTCCGCCGAACTGCTGGCGTAGCGATGATTTGTTTCTTGTCGATGTAAAAGACCCACTCTGATTGAAAATGGATGTTAAGTAACTTGCTGCTCTGCCTCTGTCACTTGTAGCTAATGTGATCAAGACGTTAGTCCGTATCTGCTCATTGGCAGGAATACTCATCTCTGTTTCTTGAGTGGAAATTATTAGCAGGCTTACCTCTTTTGGGGGTCAGTGGCAGGATTAGTACTTCAGCTGTGTGTACGTCCTTCTCTCTAGAAAAGGAGAAGCCACCGGAGGGGATGGTGATGAGTGCTGTGCACAAGTCGGTGTCCATGTCCACAGCTGAGGTGGCCCAGGCACATGGACACCTGGAACATCCTTCAGCGTCGAGCGTGACCTTCTTCCACAACTGTTGGTGGAGTTTAGACAAGTCCACATAGAGCTCTCCATGGTCCACAGACCTGGAAGGTGATCCAGCTCCATCTGATGGTGTCAGAGCATTAAATGAGGCTCAGCCTTTAGCATTCTCTGGGTCTCCAGTCTGTTGTTTCTGGTCATGGGACCATTTTAGTGAATCTGCTGGTACCAATACAAGTGATCACCAGAACGTGGTAGTCTCCAGGGTTCTGGTAACTGTGGTGTGTCAGTCCTCGTTGACTTTCCAAAAAGTTGAGCCACAGCCAAATCACAATGCTTCAGTAATGACCTGTTTGTCTATTTGTGAACAGCCTGAAGCCCACAATTTTTCATATATTGTTATGAACGTTTGACTGAAGATTCAGTGATTCAGTTGTTAAGGTAATAGGTCAAAGGTCAAAATCAGGAAAAATCTTGAAAAATTGTAAAAAATCTTTATCTTTAACATTGAACGAATTTTCAAAAATTCATAACGCTGTCAAAAAAGATTACATTTCTTTCATCATTGAGAGTGTTCTGTCAGATGGTATCCTTTATCCAATGACAAGGTTCCACCCGGATCTGGTCCAGATTGTGGATTTTGTGGACATTTGAATTTAATATTGAAAAGCTCATTTGTTGTACATTTTGCATTATATTTCAATCAAAAGTGCCTCAGTCACTCTCATTTTTCTGTTATGGATTTTACCTACTCCACCAAAACTGGATGGAGGTTCCAGTTTAATGCCTTTTTGTCTTATCAGTCGGATCCTCTAGGTTCTGATGTCCAGGTACAACCTCAGAGGACCGTCTTGTTGACCTCTGGTCCTCCGAGAACATGAGCCTCTGTTGTCCAGTGATGATTAATTCTGACAAGCAGATTTCAGCACATCCTTGTTGAACCATCAACGCGGGTTTTCTGACCGTTCGCGGGTCGTTCCTCTTAGACAGGTACAGTTTTACCAGCATCAAAGTCTCTGTCGTTACACCTGCTGTGCCTTTAATTTTCTGGATTTTAAAAAACCTCAGCAGTTCCTCAGTCTGTTATATTTTGGATGAAAGAGAGAAACGAAAGGGCACAACAGCCTGTAGCTGTTCTTTGTCTGAGCGCCATCGTGGGAACACACGTTATAATTGTTTGTTCAATTATTTTTCTTGGATGCTGCACCTGCATTTCACCAAGTGAACTCCTGAGACTGAAGTGCAATTAGGCCCCGCAGAGCGGCGCCGGCGCCTCTTTAAACGGCAGGGAGGGAGTTGGATAAATACCTTTTTAGTGCTGAAGGTAACAAGCAAAGTGTGACAGCGAGACGGCTCGCTGGGAGCAATTTCCCATTTATTTGTCTTCTGATTTGACCTCTGCTGACAAGGTTCCGGGGCTCAGTACCGTATCTGGCCTGCGCTCTCTTTGGGGCCCTTTACAAATGTTCACCAGGCTGAAGGTTCTGGATGAAGGATGAAGGCGGTTGGATTCTGAGCGGCGCTGACTCGACCTCAAACATCAGCGAGGTTGATTATTTCTTGGAACAGGATCTCAGATGTTTGCAGAAATTGTAAATTGTGTTTTCTGACCTCTGCTGGCCATGTTAATGAGAACGTGACGTGCAGAGATGTCGGGGAGGAGCGTGTCCAAAGAAAAAGAATTTACACTTTGTAATGTGTAAAACACCAGAAAATAGACTTTATGGACCTTTTTTTATATATGATGCACAGACGAAGACCAAACACTTTCCTCAGACTGCAAAGGACACAATGATCCACAAACACGTGCTGGAAGATGGAGGTTTTCGTCCCACAGTCCTCCTTTGTTATTTGCAAACTTATTTAAAAACATGTCTGTCTCTCAGTTTTTAGATTTGTCCCAAAATGCCGCAATGTTGGGCTCAAATTGCTGTCAGACTTAAATTTGCAACATGGATTTCATCAGTTCCTCTTTGCAGAGACGTTTTTTTTTTTCCAGGAATCACTAGACTTCCCGATGTGTTTGTGGTCACGCTAACTGTGGCTGAAGTTAGCTATTGGCATGTGGTTAACCTCAACTGCAGTTAGCATCAACTATGGTTAGCATTAACTGCGGTTAGCATCAATTATATACCGGCTGAATAGATCCTTGTCATTTGATTGATGTGTTGTATGTCACGTGACATGGATTATTCGTACCATTTGCCATTGGTTTCCTCTTACTGTGCAATAGGATGCAAATAATGAATGTTTGAGTTCAACGGTATGAATATTTTGTGAAATATTCTTTCCATTGCACAGGTAAACATTCATTATTTGTGTACTATGGTTAGCATTAACTGCTGTTAGCATTAACATCACTTAGCATGTCTGTGTAGTGTAATGCTAATGTGCAACCACTAGGGGTGGGTAGTAATGGGTGACAGGTAACACACTTAAGCCCTGGTCCCACCGAATAATGAAGGATGAATAATGAGCCACATAGCGTTTTTTTTGTTTTTTTTGGAACAAGTTCATTTATTCAACAATTTTTGGGAGAATAGTGGCTTTGAGTGGCTCTTAGATGCAGAATATTCAGCTAATGAGGCTCATCTCTTAGCGTGTTGCTAATTTCAGGAAGTTCAAAATTCAGCATGGGACAGTTTGTGTACGAGGTACTATGAGGACAATTGAGGATTTTAGAGGCATGTTAGTGGTGAGGACGAGGCTGGGCTGAGTTTAAGGCTGTTGTTGCTTAGCCACTACTTAGTTTGTGTCAAGCAGTTGGTTAAGGAACTCAGTTTGTGAACTTCAGAAGCCTTAAACGAACAGTACAACTGAAGATCGTCAGCAAATAGATGATAGGACGCGTCACTGAACTGCTGGATTATCCGACCAAGAGGAAGAACATACAGCGAAAACAGGAGATGGCCCAGAACAGAGCCCTGGGGCCCGCCACACAGTAAGTTGCCTGGTTCAGACATAATGTGGTTGACAAACACACTAAAACTCCTACTAGCCAGGTATGAGGAGAACCACTGGAGCACTGGACCAGACAAACCAATCAGATCCCACAGCCTGTTTATCAGGATCTGGTGGTCGACCGTGTTGAAGGCTGAGGACAGGTACAACAAGACCAACACTGTACAGCTCCCCGAGTCGGCAGACATCATGATGTCACTGGACACTTTCAGTAGCACAGTTTCTGTGGAATGATGTTTACGAAGTCCTGCAGATGTTGTGTGACTCTTGGAATGATGTAAGTTGTACAGAGACCACTTTTTCCAACATTTTGGCCAAGAAGGGAAGTGTAGATATTGGCCTAAAGTTCTAAAGTTCTGATTGGTCCAAGTATAGTTTCTTAGGTTTTGGTTCTACAACTGCATGTTTGAAGGTGTATTATTGAGGTTTTCGGCTGCCTTGTTTACACCTTCACTGTTACGTTCAGATGTTTTTTTTTTTCCTTTCCAGAACCTGGTCTATAAGCAGTCGGATGTGTTTTGGTTTGTTTCTATATTCTTTCCATTTGTAGTGTGTTTTGATGGTGTGTAGTCTGGTTTGGTGATTTGGTGTTGATCTGATGGGGCTGTTAGTGGGCTGACTGTGGACGCTCTGAGGGACACCAGGCTGAGCTCAGTGATGAAGCCATCACCCAGAGATGTGTTGTAGGTTTGTTTAACGTAGGACTCTACCGCTGATGATGAACAGACCCAGTGAACTACAGAGTTGTCGGAGTTGTAATCCATGTTTGTTGGTTGTTTTGTCATAGTTCTGTCTTGGGGGGCAGATTGGGGAGATGTTTATTTCTCCCGGTAGGTGTTTGTCCCTCAGGGTGCTGAGGGTGTCCGGACCTGGTACTGTTCTGGTGTTGAGGTCTCCACAGACTACACTGTGACCATGAGGCTGGAAATGGTTAATTTCCTCCTCCAGGATGGAGAAATATCTTCATTAAAATAAGGGGATTCGGCTGGAGGAATATAGGCGGCACCGAGGAGGAGATTTTCCTCAGTTTGTGTCAATTTCTTATTTATTTCTAACCAAGTTCCTTTTTTGATTAGCTTAATGGAGCGGGTCAGTTCTGATTTGTATCATACAAATCAAACCTCCTGAGTCTCTTCCTTATTTGCGTCCTGTTAGTTTGCTGGATGGTACAACAAGTTCTCTATAGTTTCAAGCGCAGCCGGATGGACCTCCTCTGTGCCATGGGTGCAATTTGGTGGGGGATAGGGGGGACATGTCCCCCCCCCCCCACCTTTTCAACCAGGGGGGACAGAATATGGTATGTCTCCCCCACCTTCTGACATATATGTGTGTACTTGAAACATGCTATGTCAGTCTTATGTGCAAAACCATGTCAGAATAGTATCTCTGTTTCTGCAAGTTTGTATTTTTAGCAGCATTGACTTGTTTCCAACACCTGTTTCTTGTTTGTCACATTCGGAATTTTCTGGGACTGCATTTGCCCAGATTTGAAACCAAAAATAGTTGCCTCTAGGGACTAGTGTCTACACATAAGTATCAATGGACCATATGCTAATTTACTAAATTCTGAAAGTTAGAAAAGGAAATCAGAAAAGCTATCTGGGACCTCAGAAAGCCCATCTGCAATTATTGCTTGATCTCCAAAATCAGTCTATGCAAGTGAAATTATGTTCAGTATGAGTGTTGTCATTAGTGCCCCTTCGAAAATTAAACTCATGATAAGTAATTTATCCTAAACGTATGATCTGTTGTTTTTCAAACTTATGCAAAAACAAATCTTGAGAAAAAAAATACAGTATGTGATAGTTAATAATTATTAAGAGCCTGTTCTTTCATATTTATGAATACATTTTACCACATTGCAGTTGTTTTTTTTAATGAAAACTCAACCTGTCATTCTTTTTGAGTTCTACACGTCGTGATACCTTATTTACACACAGTTTCAAATTGCAGAAGTCAAATGGTGTCCAATTTATGGTCTTCTCAAAACATTAAAATTACTGTTTTGGATGCTCAGAATGCATCTGAGCTTATCTAGAAACCGTTGGCTTCTGGGGGTCTAAAGCGGCCCCCAGACCCCCGGCCTATGGGCTTCGGCCCTGCAGGCCTCAGACTTTGTCCCCCCAATTTCTAGTTTTAAACTGCGCCCTTGCTCACTGCCATGTCTCCTGGAGGACGATGTTTGTGTTTGCACTTTCTTTGGTGAAGTCTGGCTTCCTGCTCTTTAGACCAAAAGCAGGCGACCTCAGACCTCATATGTTCCAGGATCAAATAGTGAATGAGTGAATGAATGAATTTATTCAGCACACACAGACTCAAAATAACAAGGAAAAGTCATAAAGAAAACTGTTTATCTACGTACCAACTTACCAACATACCATCGTACCAACATACCAGCATACCAACATACCAGCATACCAACATACCAACGTACCAACATACCAGCATACCAACGTACCAACATGCCAGCATACCAACGTACCAACATACCAGCATACCAACGTACCAACATGCCAGCATACCAACGTACCAGCATACCAACGTACCAACATACCAGCATACCAACGTACAGTAGTGTTCAGAATAATAGTAGTGCTATGTAACTAAAAAGATTAATCCAGGTTTTGAGTATATTTCTTATTGTTACATGGGAAACAAGGTACCAGTAGATTCAGTAGATTCTCAGAAATCCAACAAGACCAAGCATTCATGCACACTCTTAAGGCTATGAAATTGGGCTATTAGAAAAAAAAAAAGTAGAAAAGGGGGTGTTCACAATAATAGTAGCATCTGCTTTTGACGCTACAAACCCAAAACTGTTATGTTCAAACTGCTTTTTTAGCAATCCTGTGAATCACTAAACTAGTATTTAGTTGTATAACCACAGTTTTTCATGATTTCTTCACATCTGCAAGGCATTAATTTTGTTGGTGTTGTGTGGGCCGCCAGAAGGGGAGGTACTGCTGGCCCACCACCAGAGGGCGCCCTGCCTGAAGTGCGGGCTTCAGGCATGAGAGGGCGCTGCCGCCACGGACACAGCCGGGGGTGACAGCTGTCACTCATTATCTCTTGACAGCTGTTACCCATCTACACTACATCATCTCACTCCATAAAGACCGGACGTCATCTCCACCTCGTTGCCGAGATATCATCTACCTGTGAAGGTAATATTCTCTGCTGTATCTAAAACTGTCATAGTCTGAACTCTTTTTGCAGCCACTTTCCTGTGGTGTGCCTTATCTGCTGGATTGGCGTTTGGTGTGAACAGCGACGGCTTCGCTTCACACCCAAACCAGATAAGTGGTGTAACAGGAGCTGCACGAGTGTGTGATTAGAGGTGGAGGTGACTTTCCACCTTCTGACTGTTTTTGTTACTGGGTGTGCACACACCCACATCTCACTGTTTGTGCTCCTCGCCAGCAGTACCAGATCCGACAGTCGGGGACGGTGATCACCTGGGAATTCGGGACTTGGCGGCTCCAGTATTCACCAGGTTCTGTGGCGGTGGAAATTGTGTGGTCCCGGCTCTTCTCAGGACAGACGTCTTCTATCCTCGAGCCTGCCCACACGTCACCTTGGTGTATTGACTGCTATCAGATTCTGTGATTGTCTGTATAATCGTTGTGCACATTCACAACATTAAACTGTTACCTTTTGGCTCATCTATTGACCGTTCATTTGCGCCCCCTGTTGTGGGTCCGTGTCACTACACTTTCCCCAACAGTTGGTTTGGAACCAAGATTTTGCTTGTTTACTTGTGTGCTTGGGGTCATTGTCTTGTTGAAACACCCATTTCAAGGGCATGTCCTCTTCAGCATAAGGCAACATGACCTCTTCAAGTATTTTGACATATCCAAACTGATCCATGATATATATATGCTTATATATGTGATATATAGGCCCAACACCATAGTAGGAGAAACATGCCCATATCATGATGCTTGCACCACCATGCTTCACTGTCTTCACTGTGAACTGTGTCTTTGATCATCCTGGAGCTGATCAATGGGTGAGCCTTTGCCATTCTGGTTATTCTTCTATCCATTTTGATGGTTCTTTTCCGTTTTCTTCCACGCGTCTCTGTTTTTTTTGTCCATTTTAAAGCATTAGAGATCATTGTAGATGAACAGCCTATAATCTTTTGCACCTGCGTATAAGTTTTCCCCTCTCCAATCAACTTTTTAATCAAACTACGCTGTTCTTCTGAACAATGTCTTGAACATCCCATTTTCCTCAGGCTTTCAAAGAGAAAAGCATGTTCAACAGGTGCTGGCTTCATCCTTAAATAGGGGACACCTGATTCACACCTGTTTGTCCTACAAAATTGACGAACTCACTGACTGAATGCCACACTACTATTATTGTGAACACCCCCTTTTCTACTTTTTTTACTAATAACCCAATTTCATAGCCTTAAGAGTGTGCATATCATGAATGCTTGGTCTTGTTGGATTTGTGAGAATCTACTGAATCTACTGGTACCTTGTTTCCCATGTAACAATAAGAAATATACTCAAAACCTGGATTAATCTTTTTAGTCACATAGTCTACTATTATTCTGAACACTACTGTACCATCGTACCAACATACCAGCATACCAACGTACCAATGTACCAACATAACAATGTACCAACATACCAGCATACCAACGTACCAGCGTAGCAATGTACCAACATAACAATGTACCAACATACTAGCATACCAACATACCAGCGTACCAATGTACCAACATACCAGCGTACCAACATACCAGCATACAACATACCAGCATACTGACGTACCAACATACCAGCATACCGACATACCAACATACAGCGTACCAATGTACCAACATAACCATGTACCAACATACCAGCATAACAACATGCCAGCATACTGACGTACCAACATACCAGCATACCGACATACCAACATACCAGCGTACCAATGTACCAACATAACAATGTACCAACATACCAGCGTACCAACATACCAGCATACCGACGTACCAATGTACCAAAATAACAATGTACCAACATACCAGCATACCAACGTACAAACATACCAGCTTACACTATACCAGCGTACCAACGTACCAGCATACCAGCGTACCAACATACCAACATACCAGCGTACCAACATACCAGCATACCAACGTACCAGCATACCAACGTACCAGCATACCAACATACCAGCGTACCGACGTATCAACAATACCAGCGTACCGACGTATCAACATACCAACATACCGACGTACCGACATACCAATGTACCAACATACCAGCATACCAAGGTACCGACATAACAATGTACCAACATACCAGCGTACCAGCGTACCAACATACCAACATACCAGTGTACCAATGTACTGACATACCAACGTACCGTCATACCAAGTACCAACATACCAGCATACCAAGGTACCAACATACCAGTGTACCAGCATACCAACATACCAACGTACCAGCACACCAATGTACCAGCATAACAGCGTACCGGCGTGCCAATGTACCTGTGTACCACCGTACCAGCGTGCCAACATACCAGCGTACGAGCATACCAACATACCAGTGTACCAACGTACCAACATAACGTACCAACATACCACTGTACCAGCGTACCAATGTACAAACATACCACTGTACCAGTGTACCAACACACCAGCGTACCAACGTACCAGCATACCAACTTGTCGTTATAACAGCATACCAACGTACCAGCATACTTGCGTACCAACATAACAGCGTACCAATGTACCAGTGTACCAACATACCAATGTACCGACATACCAATGTACCAACGTACCGACATACCAATGTACCAACATACCAGCATACCACCGTACCGACATACCAATGTACCAGCATACCAACATAAGGTACCGACATACCAGTGTACCAACGTACCAACATACCAATGTACCAGCGTACCAATGTACCAACATCCCAACATAAAGTACCAACATACCAACGTACCAATGTACCAACGTACCAACATACCACTGTACCAGCATACCAACATGTCAATATAACAGCATACCAATGTACCAGCATACTAGTGTACCAGCATACCAACATCTCTGTCTCTCTGTCTCTCTCTCTGTCTCTGTCTCTCTCTCTCTCTCTCTCTCTCTCTCTCTCTCTCTCTCTCTCTCTCTCTGTCTCTCTGTCTCTCTCTCTGTCTCTGTCTCGCTCTCTCTCTCTCTCTCGCTCTCTCTCTCTGTCTCTCTCGCTCTCTCTCTCTCTCTCGCTCTCTCTCTCTCTCTCTCTCTCTCTGTCTCTCTCTCTCTCTCTGTCTCTCTCTCGTCTCTCTCTCTCTCTGTCTCTCTGTCTCTCTCTCTCTCTCTCTGTCTCTCTCTCTCTCTCCTCTCTGTCTCTCTCTCTCTCTCTGTCTCTGTCTCTCTCTCTCTGTCTCTCTGTCTCTCTCTCTCCTTCTCTCTGTCCTCTCTCTCTCTCTGTCTCCTCTCTCTCTCTGTCTCTCTCTCTCTCTCTCTCTCTGTCTCTCTCTCTCTCTCTCTCTGTCTCTCTGTCTCTCTCTCTCTCTCTCTCTCTCTCTCTCTGTCTCTCTCTCTCTCTGTCTCTCTCTCTGTCTCTCTCTCTCTCTCTGTCTCTGTCTCTCTCTCTCTCTCTCTCTCTCTCTCTGTCTCTCTCTCTCCTTTTCATGCTCGCCCTCCCTGCATGTATTATTCACAGCCATATTAAAACATGGCCGTGCACAGCCTGAGCGCTGCTTCCCAACAGCTGAACATGTCGGTCACAGAGTTATGACTTTTTATTATTTCCCATAGTTCCCGGCAATGCCGATGCCTAAATGAGAGGGATTAAGTCAACTCCCTGCTCAGAGGACGAGCCCGGCCTGGATTAAGGCGCCGGGCATGGACACAGGGCGCGTTCATGCAGGAGCCACAGCTTTTTAAAAACGACAGGAAGCAGCGGTGCGCAGTCGCCGCCACCCCCAACAAACATACCCACAAGTACCGCGACACAGAAAAGTGCATCAAAGCAGAGCAGAGAAAAAAAACATGAAAAAACACAAAAACATGGCCGTCACCGCCGCTCAGACCCAAAGATCTGATTTGTCTCGTGATCATCATGGTGATCAGAGACGTTTTTTTTTTCCTGCCTTCCCTAAATTTTCATATGTTCAGCATTTTATTGAGTTTATTATTTTGCATCTTTTTAAAGGGTCCAGAAGTACTTGGACACATGTTCTCCTCTCGTTAGTTCATTGGCAGGTCGAGGGTCAAATGTCCAGAGTTGATTTACCGGAGAGACATTGTAATTCAGTGAAATCATTTAGACACCGTTCAGACTGTCGTTGGTAATCCGTCTTGAGCGGGATTCAATCCAGATTGCTTTCCAGATGGAAAGGAATGGAATAATGTCCAGACCTGTTTTTCAAATCGGATTCAACATCCAAACTTAATCTGGCTCAGACTTTCCTGGATCTGGACATGAGAGCGCGGCTGTGTGCGACACATGGAGGGGAACACACCCAGCTGATTTTGTTGGTGAGAATTTGCTGCAAATAAGGGAAGTTGTTTGCTGTCCTCACCCTTGCAGCCGCACTGAATGCCGCCACAGCAGAGAGAAAGAACGCAGAGAAACGTTTTGACGTCCAAGCTAACCAGATTCTAGCCACATTTGTGTCCAGACCTCGGAGACTCCCGCACAAATGTGTCTCAACCCACCTCTCAAACCTATGAACAGCTGTGAGAAAACAACACACACACCTGCTTCTTCCATTACATTCCCGTAGAACGCAGCTGATGAAGGCGGGTGTACAGCGGCTATGAGGTGACGCCGAGAGGCCGTGACACGGCGCAGAGCGACCGTGAGGCGGCGTAGAGCGGCCAACAGCAAACCGTTCTGCTGATTTCAAATTAATTCAAACAGACACATTTATTCCTCACAATCTACCGTTTTTGACTGTCCAAAAACACATTTTTGTTGGAGACTGTTTGCTACACTTCAGCCCGGCTTCACAGGGTTTTAAAAAGGAATAGTTTGCACCATGTGTCATGCTTAGTTGTCACGTTACGGGGTAACATACATCACATGCCATAGAATCCAATGGACGTCAACATTGTTTGACATTTCCTCCAATAATTTGTACCACTTTCTACCAAAACTGGAGCAACTTTAACTTTTGACTCCTGTGCAAACTGAAACTGACCTTTGTCACCATTCTTGCGGTTTTTACCCCATAACTCCATAACATTCAATCACAGATAGTCCAAACTATACCTTTTTGGAATATTTATGATCAGACAAATAATGTGTTATACAACCCCTGGCAGAAATTATGGAATCACCGGCCTCCGAGGATGTTCATTCAGTTGTTTAATTTTGTAGAAAAAAGCAGATCACAGACATGACACAAAACTAAAGTCATTTCAAATGGCAACTTTCTGGCTTTAAGAAACACTATAAGAAATCAGGAAAAAAATTTGGCAGTCAGTAACGGTTACTTTTTTAGACCAAGCAGAGGGAAAAAAAATATGGAATCACTCAATTCTGAGGAAAAAATTATGGAATCATGAAAAACAAAAGAACGCTCCAACACATCACTAGTATTTTGTTGCACCACCTCTGGCTTTTATAACAGCTTGCAGTCTCTGAGGCATGGACTTAATGAGTGACAAACAGTACTCTTCATCAATCTGGCTCCAACTTTCTCTGATTGCTGTTGCCAGATCAGCTTTGCAGGTTGGAGCCTTGTCATGGACCATTTTCTTCAACTTCCACCAAAGATTTTCAATTGGATTAAGATCCGGACTATTTGCAGGCCATGACATTGACCCTATGTGTCTTTTTGCAAGGAATGTTTTCACAGTATTTGCTCTATGGCAAGATGCATTATCATCTTGAAAAATGATTTCATCATCCCCAAACATCCTTTCAATTGATGGGATAAGAAAAGTGTCCAAAATATCAACGTAAACTTGTGCATTTATTGATGATGTAATGACAGCCATCTCCCCAGTGTCTTTACCCGACATGCAGCCCCATATCATCAATGACTGTGGAAATTTACATGTTCTCTTCAGGCAGTCATCTTTATAAATCTCATTGGAACGGCACCAAACAAAAGTTCCAGCATCATCACCTTGCCCAATGCAGATTCGAGATTCATCGCTGAATATGACTTTCATCCAGTCATCCACAGTCCACGATTGCTTTTCCTTAGCCCATTGTAACCTTGTTTTTTTCTGTTTAGGTGTTAATGATGGCTTTCGTTTAGCTTTTCTGTATGTAAATCCCATTTCCTTTAGGCGGTTTCTTACAGCTCAGTCACAGACGTTGACTCCAGTTTCCTCCCATTCGTTCCTCATTTGTTGTGCATTTTAGATTTTTGAGACATATTGCTTTAAGTTTTCTGTCTTGACGCTTTGATGTCTTCCTTGGTCTACCAGTATGTTTGCCTTTAACAACCTTCCCATGTTGTTTGTATTTGGTCCAGAGTTTAGACACAGCTGACTGTGAACAACCAACATCTTTTGCAACATTGCGTGATGATTTACCCTCTTTTAAGAGTTTGATAATCCTCTCCTTTGTTTCAATTGACATCTCTCGTGTTGGAGCCATGATTCATGTCAGTCCACTTGGTGCAACAGCTCTCCAAGGTGTGATCACTCCTTTTTAGATGCAGACTAACGAGCAGATCTGATTTGATGCAGGTGTTAGTTTTGGGGATGAAAATTTACAGGGTGACTCCATAATTTATTCCTCAGAATTGAGTGATTCCATATTTTTTTTCCTCTGCTTGGTCTACAAAAGTAACCGTTACTGACTGCCACAATTTTTTTTCTTGATTTCTTATAGTGTTTCTTAAAGCCAGAATGTTGCCATTTGAAATGACTTTAGTTTTGTGTCATGTCTGTGATCTGCTTTTTTTCTACAAAATTAAACAACTGAATGAACATCCTCCGAGGCCGGTGATTCCATAATTATTGCCAGGGGTTGTACTTTTCAATATGATTGGAGCATTTATAATTTTGACCCCTGTGTCATTCTGCATTGACCCCTACCTGGCCGTCATAATTGTTTCAGTTATCTGCTGCACTACAGAGCCTCATTCATTCATTGCCATGTTCCACAGTGCCACATGGAGTACATTTACTCACCTGCTGTATAAATATTTTTATTCTTACGGAACTTGTGGAGGAGTCCAGGTCCAAACTAATGTAAAAGTGCATCAGTCGGTGGAATCAGGATATTTTTTTTTTTTTTTTTTTTTTTGACAAAAGAAAAAAAAATGAGTTTCACAAGTGTAAAAGTAAAATGTGGCCAAGACAAAAGTAATGAAATCTGAAACCAGCAGGAGCGCCGTCCTTCAGTGTCCCCGTGATGAATCCAGACCTCGGTTGGACTGAGGCAGATCACGTCACCTCTGTGACATCAAAGTGAGCGTGACACTGCCGCTAACCGCTGACCACGGATGCCTTTTTGTCTTCAGCAGTCAGACCACATTGTCTGACTGGAGGACGACTGTAATCATAGAGACAGGTGACACGTGTGTACTTGAATCATGTGACCTGTGGCTCACATGTGACAGGCTGTGTGATGTCACACATTGAAACTGAAGCTTGTAACTCCTTCAGGCTTGTCACAGGTGTCTTTGTGGCTTCCTTCACTTATGTCCTTCAGTTTGGTTCTGAGGATGCCTTGATTGATGTTGTGTTGTAGTTTTTACATTTCTTATTTATTGATTTTTGGATGTGGCTAAAGAAAAAAGTAGTAGTATTAAAAAAAAATTCTCTCAAAATTCTCGATCTGGTTGTGAAATTTGTCTGCATTTTAAATTTTGGTGGAAATCCTACAAGATCACAAGTATTGTAGCCACAGATAATAAAAGCATGAATATGACACAGATAAACACCAGGTGGTGATACTGAGTTAGTAGTAGTATTGTAATAGTACTTTATTGTCATTCATTGTTCATAAATAAAACTGTTTCCAGGCATTAAATCACTTTCTTCCTGCTCAGCGTTCCGGCTTTAACGCCTTAATCGACACATTTTTATTTTTATTTTTTATTTTCAACATGGAAATAACATTTAAGATGCTTTTTTTGTCATCTGAGGCTCAATTAGCAAACAAATTCCCAGAAAACGGTGAAAATTTAAGACTCCTCGTAGGTGGATCTTAGTTGGAAAATAATCTTAATCCCTGACTCTTTCAAAGCTTGTTTTGTGTTTCTAAATCCCCTCGTTGTTTATTAGTCGTGGCGTTCTCCACGGGCGCCACAGAACCGAATCCAAATCTGAGCCTGGGCTCCTGGTGTGAAACACATCTAAGCCGTAGAAGCGTGTGATCGGCTGCTCTGAAGGCCCGCAGGCTGGAAGGAGGAGTTGCAGCTCCGGGATCAGGGGAGACGGGATCCGCACGTGTTTGTCAGAGCTTTCCACTAGTGCGGCGGCGGTGAGGGAGCTCTAATGTACTCAGGCCGTATTCCTCCCTGCATGAATGTTTTCTGTTTGGACTTTGATGGCTGTCACTGAGAAGAGACTCAGAAGTACTGGTTGCTTGTCAGACGCGCCGCAGACGGTCCGACTGGCTCTCCGGGGCGGACACGTCTCCCCGTTCTGTCTTTATCTGCTAGTAAACACTGACAGACCGCTGGACCTTGATGTCAGACGGTGACGCGGTTTGCTGTTTGCTAAAGATTACGCACAGAAAAAATAAAGCAAAGGGGTCCCCGGTGTGGTGGTTAGACATTGTGGCTGATTGGCTCGGACTGAACGGAGCTCGACCGGGAGCCGCCGCCCGGGGTCAGCCACCTCACAGACCGTTAGAGAAATGGCTGAAGGGTTGTTTCAAACCAGGAGGCACGCTTCACGTTAATGAACAGATTGTCAGCAAATCAGACGTGATGGCGTGACGAGCGATGTCCCAGGACGCATCCATCAAGTCGAGGAACTCGAGCTGCAGTGGCCTAGTTTGGGACAAAGTTACGAGATAACACAAATTCTATTCCTGATACATTTTTGCAAATGTAGTTTTCTAGGTGAAAACTCATTCGTTCATTTTCTGACACTACCAAGCTGCTCACCCCATACTTCCCTAACCTCATCCAAGTCCTCTGATTCTTCCAGAGGGATCCCAAAGCATCCCAACACTGGCTGGGAAATTTAATCCCTCCAGCATATCCTTGGATCTTCTCTCGGTCTTCTCCCAGTTAGACGTGCCTGGTAGACCTCCCTAGGGAGATGACCAGTGGGCATCCTCACCAGATGACCTCAACTGGTTCTTTTTGATGCGAAGAAGCAGTCCGCCCCGGACATTTAAGTTTCTCACCCATTCCCCTGAGTGTAAGCCCAGATACCCACCAGAGGAACCTTATTTTCACTGCTTGTATCCATGACCTTATTCTATCTTTCCATCATTAGCCAAAGTTTATGACCGTAGGTGCCAACAGGGGTGTAAATTGGCTAGTAAATCAAGAGTCTCTCCTTCTGCCACAGGTCTTTCTCCACCGCAGTGGTCTGTTACAGAGTCCACACGAAAGTATGTTTGGAATACAGCAAACATACTCAGGAACACACTGGCAAACCAGGTGGGAAAAGACTCACACACAGCTACCAATGGCTGTGTTTCACAAAAATCCGGGATAAGTCTTTGATCCATTCTTTATTCTCGTCCTCTGCAAAAGAAATACTTTGGATCTCTGTTTCCATCGAAGACACTTTAAAAGATAACAGTTGATGCTGGAAGAGGCTGCCTGAGTTTGTCCGTCTCTACGTGGCCCTGTGATGGACGGGTGTCCAGGGTGATCCCTGCCTCTCATCCAGTGACTGCTGGGACAGGCTCCACCGACCCTGTGGCCCTTTAATAAGCAGGTATAGAAAATGAATGAGTGAGTTGATGCTTCAGGTGCAGTTCCACCAAGCTGCCATATGGAGGCGCCACACAAGCTGTATGTTCACATCAAAATGTACAGTTTGAAATTTGAGTGTTTTATGGTGTTAAATTTGTACTGCAGCGCTACAGCTCAGTATGAGCATCGTAGCCACCATGAAGGAAATCCGCTCAGCACTGTGTGAGTTCTAGCTTCAGATGGACGAACAGAAACATGACCGATTCCGACACCCTTCATACAGTGGGGTAAAAAGGTATTTAATCAGTCCCTGATTGTGCAAGTTCTCCTACTTAGAAAGATGAAAGAGGTCTGTAATTTTCATCATAGGTACACTTCAACTATGGGAGACAAAATGAGAAAAAAAATCTAGGAAATCACACTGTAGGATTTTTAAAGAATTTATTTGTAAATTATGGTGGAAAATAAGTATTTGGTCAATAACAAAAGTTCAGCTCAATACTTTGTAACATAATCTTTGTTGGTAATGACAGAGATCAAACGTTTCCTGTAAGTCTTCACCAGGTTTGCACACACTGTAGCTGGTATTTTGGTCCATTTCTCCATGCAGATCTCCTCTAGAGCAATGATGTTTTGGGGCTGTCGCTGGGCAACATGGACTTTCAACTCCCTCAACAAATTTTCTATGGGGTTGAGGTCTGGAGACTGGCTAGGCCACTCCAGGACCTTGAAATGCTTTTTACGGAGCCACTCCTTTGTTGCCCAAGCGGTGTGTTTGGGATCATTGTCATGCTGGAAGACCCAGCCATGTTGCATCTTCAGTGCTCTCACTGATGGAAGGAGGTTTTGTCTTAAAATCTCATGATACATGGCCACGTTCATTCTTCCCTTAACACAGATCAGTTGTCTTGTGCCTTTTGCAGAAAAACAGCCCCAAAGCATGATGTTTCCACCCCCATGGTTCACAGTAGATATGGTGTTCTTGGAATGCAACTCAGCATTCTTCTTCCTCCAAACACAATGAGGTGAGTTTTTACCAAAATGTTCCATTTTGGTTTCATCTGACCACATGATATTCTCCCAATCCTCTTTTGGATCATCCATATGCTCTCTGGCAAACTTCAGACAGGCCTGGACATGTACTGTCTTAAGCAGGGGGACACACCTGGCGCTGCAGGATTTGAGTTCCTCTCTGCGTAGTGTATAGCCTTTGTTACTTTGGTCCCAGCTATCTGCAGGTCCTTCATCAGGTCCCTCTGTGTAGTTCTGTGATTTTTGTTCACTGTTCTCATGATCATTTTGAACTCAGCCACATGGGGTGTGCAGCCAGTACATTCTGAGTGCCGGTCCCAAGCCCGGATAAATGAGGAGGGTTGCGTCAGGAAGGACATCCGGCGTAAAACAAGCCAACCGAACTATGCAGACTCAGAATCGAATTCCCATACCGGATCGGTCGCGGCCCGGGTTAACAACGTCCGCCACCAGTGCTATTGCCCAACAGGGTGCCGGTGGAAATTGGGCTACTGCTGGGCGAAGACGACGAAGAAGAGGAGGAAAACGTTGCCATGAACAGCGGCAGAAGAAGAAAACTAGAAGGGTGGAAATGAGAGTGGGGACTTTGAATGTTGGTAGTATGACTGGCAAAGGGAGAGGGCTGGCTGATATGATGGAGAGGAGAAAGGTAGACATATTGTGTGTGCAAGAGACCAAGTGGAAGGGAAGTAAGAGCAGGAGCATCGGCGGTGGGTACAAGTTGTTGTACCATGGTGAGGACAGGAAGAGAAATGGTGTTGGGGTCATTTTAAAGGAAGAGTATGTTAAAAGTGTGTTGGAGGTTAAGCGAGTGTCTGACAGGATGATGAGTGTGAAGTTGGAAATTGAAGGGGTGATGATGAATATCATCAGTGCATATGCCCCACAGGTAGGTTGTGAGATGAAGGAGAAAGAAGATTTCTGGAGTGTGTTAGATGAGGTGGTGGAGAGTGTGCCCAAGCATGAAAGAGTGGTGATAGGAGCAGACTTCAGTGGGCATGTTGGTGAAGGGAACAGAGGTGATGAGGAAGTAATGGGTAGATATGGTATCAAGGATAGGAATGGGGAAGGACAGATGGTAGTTGATTTTGCAAAAAGGATGGAAATGGCTGTGGTGAATACCTACTTTAAGAAAAGGGAGGAGCACAGGGTAACATACAAGAGTGGAGGAAGGTGCACACAGGTGGACTACATTCTTTATAGGAGATGCAAGCTAAAAGAAATCACAGACTGTAAGGTGGTAGCAGGAGAGAGTGTCACTAGACAGCACAGGATGGTTGTTTGTAGGATGACTTTAGAGGTAAAGAAGAAGAAGAGAGTGAGAGATCAACAAAGGATCAGATGGTGGAAGCTGAAGGAGGAAGACTGTTGTGTGAAATTTAGGGAGCAGGTGAGAGAAGCACTAGTTGGAGGGGAAGCAATTTTGGACAACTGGAAAAGTACTGCAGATGTGGTGAGGGAGGCAGCTAGGACAGTACTGGGTATGACATCTGGACAGTGGAAGGAAGACAAGGAGACTTGGTGGTGGAATGAAGAGGTCCAGGAAAGCGTAAGGAGAAAGAGGTTGGCGAAAAAATTTTGGGATAGTCAGAGAGATGAAGAAAGTAGACAGGAGTACAAGGAGATGCGGCGTAAGGCAAGAAGAGAAGTGGCAAAAGCAAAGGAAAAGGCATATTGCGAGCTGTACAAGAAGTTGAATAGTAAGGAAGGAGAAAAGGACTTGTACCAATTGGCCAGACAAAGGGACAGAGCTGGAAAGGATGTGCAGCAGGTTAGGGTGGTAAAAGATGCACATGGTAATGTGCTGACAAGTGAGGAGTGTGTGCTGAGAAGGTGGAGGGAATATTTTGCAGAGTTGATGAATAAAGAAAATGAGCGAGAGAAAAGGCTGGATGATGTGGTGAGAGTAAATCAGGAAGTACAAGAGATTAGCAAGGAAGAAGTGAGGGCTGCTATGAAGAGGATGAAGAGTGGAAAGGCAGTTGGTCCAGATGACATTCCAATGGAGGCATGGAAATGTCTAGGAAAGATGGCAGTAGAGTTTCTAACCAGATTGTTTAATAAAATCTTGCCTGAGGAGTGGAGACGAAGTGTGCTGGTTCCTATTTTCAAGAACAAGGGTGATGTGCAGAGCTGCGGTAACTACAGAGGCATAAAGCTGATCAGCCACAGTATGAAGTTATGGGAAAGAGTAGTAGAAGCTAGGCTTAGAAAACAGGTGAAGATCTGTGAGCAGCAATATGGTTTCATGCCAAGAAAGAGCACTACAGATGCAATATTTGCTCTGAGAATACTGTTGGAAAAGTACAGAGAAGGACAGAAAGAGTTACATTGTGTGTTTGTGGACTTAGAAAAAGCTTATGATAGGGTGCCAAGAGAAGAGTTGTGGTATTGTATGAGGAAGTCTGGATTGGCAGAGAAGTATGTTAGGGTAGTGCAGGACATGTACAAGAATAGTGTGACAGCGGTGAGATGCGCAGTCGGAATGACAGACTCATTCAAGGTGGAGGTGGGATTACACCAAGGATCAGCTCTGAGTCCTTTCTTGTTTGCAGTGGTGATGGACAGGTTGACGGATGAGATCAGACAGGAGTCCCCATGGACTATGATGTTTGCAGATGACATTGTGATCTGTAGTGAGAGTAGAGAGCAAGTTGAGTCTAGTCTGGAGAAGTGGAGATATGCTTTGGAGAGAAGGGGAATGAAACTCAGTAGAAGCAAGACTGAGTACATGTGTGTGAATGAGAGGGAGCCCAGTGGAATAGTGCAGTTACAAGGAGTAGAAGTGGTGAAAGTAGATGAGTTTAAATATTTGGGGTCAACTGTTCAAAGTAATGGAGAGTGTGGTAGAGAGGTGAAGAAGAGAGTGCAGGCAGGGTGGAGTGGGTGGAGAAAGGTGGCAGGAGTGATTTGTGACCGAAGAATATCAGCAAGAGTGAAGGGGAAAGTTTACAAAACAGTAGTGAGACCAGCTATGTTGTATGGTTTAGAGACAGTGGCACTAACAAAAAGACAGGAGGCAGAGCTGGAGGTGGCAGAGCTGAAGATGTTGAGATTCTCTTTGGGAGTGACAAGAATGGACAAGATTAGGAATGAACATATCAGAGGGACAGCTCAGGTGGGACGGTTTGGAGACAAAGTCAGAGAGGCAAGATTGAGATGGTTTGGACATGTGCAGAGGAGGGACCCAGTGTATATAGGGAGAAAGATGCTGAGGATGGAGCCACCAGGCAGGAGGAGAAGAGGGAGCCCAAAGAGGAGGTTCATGGATGTGCTGAGAGAGGACATGCAGGTGGTTGGTGTGACAGAGGAAGATATAGAGGACAGGGTGAGATGGAAACGATTGATCTGCTGTGGCGACCCCTAACGGGAACAGCCGAAAGACAAAGAAGAAGTTCTCATGATCATTTTGACCCCACGGGAGGACATCTTGCGTGAAGCCCCAGATCGAGGGAGATTATCAGTGGTCTTGTATGTCTTCCATTTTCTTACAATTGCTCCCACAGTTGATTTATTCACACCAACCTGCTTGACTATTGTAGATTCACTCTTCCCAGTCTGGTGCACATCTACAATGTTCTTCCTGGTGTCCTTCGACAGCTCTTTGGTCTTGGCCATGGTTGAGTTTGGAGTCTGACTGTTTGAGGCTGTGGACAGGTGTCTTTTATACAGATAACAAGTTCAAACAGGTGCCATTAATACAGGTAACAGGTGGAGGACAGAAGAGCTTCTTAAAGAAGAAGTTACAGGTCTGTGAGAGCCAGAAATGTTTCTTGTTTGTGGGTGACCAAATAATAATCATAATTTACAAATAAATTGTTTAAAAATCCTACAATGTGATTTCCTGTTTTTTTTTCTTCTCATTTTGTCTCTCATAGTTGAAGTGTACCTATGATGAAAATTACAGACCTCTGTCATCTTTCTAAGTAGGAGAACTTGCACAATCAGGGGCTGACTAAATACTTTTTTACCCCACTGTAAATAATAAGGTTCCTGTTGTGGCACCGTTCAGTTTCATGGAGAAGAGGAACACAGAAAGTTTTTCACACAAGAAAACAGACATCTGGGCTGGAGTCTCCCATGTGCCTTCTGACAAATAGCAGCTGAAATGTATCTTTTTTTTTAAGGAAATCCTTCTCTGTTCTGCTCCAGCATGAAGCTGTGACTGCTGACCTGCCATAAAGCAACGTCTGGAAGTGGCTAAAATTTTGTTTGCTTGTATTTTAATTAAGATACCATATTTTCCAGAATATGAGTCGCTTTTTTTTTAAACTAGTTTGGGAGGTCCTGCGACTTAAACTCCAGTGCGACTTCTAGACAATTAGAATGACTGTTTATGAAGCAGGAATCAAAGCACTGTACAAAATAAACTCTAATAATGAAAGAATAAGTGCCAATAATAAGAAGTACAACAATGCACTAAAATCCCAAATTAATGATCTGATAATGCAGATAAGAGGTGCAACTTATACTCCAGTGCAACTTATATATGGGGTTTTCTTTACCCTTCAAGAGGCCTTTTATAACAGGTGCAGCTTAAGATAAGATAAGACTTTATTGATCTCACAGTGGAGAAATTCACGTTACATCAGCTCTTAAAAAAAACACACAAGATGGGTGCGAGTAGAGGAAAATGTGCATCAATAATATGGTAATGTAGCGTAATCAAGCTATTTTGGATCGTAATTACAAAAACACATTGTCGTGATTTTGTTTTCCTGAAACTTTCCCTATTTTTAGCTACAGCGTTAATTGAATTTGTAAAAATGCATATTATGATGTTTATTGTGTACAATGATAGAAATACCTCCGCAAATGATGTTAGTTTGCTTAAATCAGTAAATTATCCAAACAGAATATGATCTGAGAGCTTGTTTTTGGACACAAATATAATTTTTTCCGGCCATTTGATGTTAATCTTTAGCCAAATCAAGTTAAACATTTCAGGATCTTAATATCTCCCATATATTTTTTTTGGTATTGTTGAGTTGTTGTAGAATGACCCGACTGTATTTTTATGTTTTTCTCTGCTGAAGTCCTGTTTGTCCTCTGAACGTTCTCTGAGGAGGAAGTCGTCGTCTTCTGTGGGGGCCGTTCGTGTCCGTGCAGCAGGAGAAGGCACAGCTGACTGGTTTCTCCCAGATACAAAATGAAAAGAAACAGATTTACCTGAAAGGTTTTTTTTGTGACCAGCTGCAGATGTGCTGCTGTTGGTGTCACTGAACTCACCTTTCCGTCTTTCATCTAACTTCCCGCTAACTTCCTATGGGAATGCCGTTTATCAAGCACTTTGATAACACCTGTCAACAAGACAGTCCATAAAGACACAAAGGTGAGGACTCACAAAGAGCTGCAGGTCTGACAGGGTCTGGACCCGCCGGGGTTCAAAGTGTTTACGGTGACAGACTCTTCCGCTGAGGATGTCGGAATGACAGACCGGGAGAAACAAAAGAGGCCGAGCCAGACGGACGGAACAGGGAACAATGAGCCTGAGTCATCAGGGTTTTGTTCAGTGGAGACCAGAACGGGGTCACGCCTCTTTGTGGACCTGTGGCAGGAACGTGGTTTTCAGGGCTAGAAATGTTTTAAAGTCTTTGGTGTTGGTTCCTGCTGACATCACTGCTGACTGGGGGGCGGAACAATAACGGTAAAATCACAGTTCGGTGGAAACGAGAACCTGCTTTATTTGTTTGTTTGTTTGTTTTTTTACATTAAATGGGAGGGAGAACTTCGTAACGGGCTCAGCGATTTTCAGCGTACATTTCAAACCCGTGTTCTCGACGGCAGAGTTTGGTCACATATCCGCCGCTGTAAAAACACCTCAGGAGTTTGTTCTTGCTTTGCTCCGGTCTGACGTGTTCGCTGGCTGGAGGCTGCTTAAATTCTCCTTTTACATTGTTCTCACCATTTTCTTGAGTTCCGCACGTTCACTTCTGGAGGACGGGCTCCATGCCCAAGTACAGATGAGCAACGCCAACATGTAGCTTTTGTTCGACCCACGTGTCTTTGTCCATCGTCAGAATTTTTAAATGAGCAACTGTAGATTCCCAAAGTTGCTTGGGAGAAACATGGACTTACAAAGTGAGTTCCAGACTCAGAAACAAGTTCCACAAGTGCAGTCATGTAATGCACCAAGGATTTGGAAAGCTGGCAGTTTTGGCCTGGTTTTTGTTTTCTCATATGAGGGGAGTTAAAAACTTCTATGGTCACAGAATTACAGTGACAGCAAAACATGCCCATGTTTTAGCTCACCATTAAATTTTCTTTTCTAATAGTATTTCCGTTACCATAGAATCACTCCGCTATCAGCCATCATGTGGGATCAGTCTATACACACAAGTTGTTGAAATCTTAGCTTATAAATACTTTGGCTTGAAGTTAAAATGCTTTTATGTTTCTGTGGAATTTTTCTTGTTCTGTCTTATTTTATAGAATTTCCGAGCTGTTTGATTCCACTTTTTTTCTGTTCACATCTCGTGTTTTTATGGTGGAAAACAACCTTTTATTTATTTATTTTTTAAAGATGCCTTTAAAGCTGAGCTCATCTTTTATTCTTTCTCATCCTGGAGGAAAGCATTTTCTCGCCTGTCCTCACCTCGTGTTTCCATTCTTGTCCGCTTGTTTCCTTTGTTTTTCTTCTTTTTCTCTCCATCTTGGGGAATTCACTTCACTTTAATTGTTTGACAGTCTTTTCCTGCCTTTGTGCCGTGGCCACAGAAGGTGTCGAGGATTTTTTTTCCTCCTTTTTTGAGGCATTAATAACATTCCGCTCGACTGATTCCCCGGAGCACAACCTCATTATGGCTTATAGGCAGAAAAAATAAACTGTCCGTGCCGCCTGGCAGATTTTTGTGCCTCTGTTCTCTGAGAAATGAGGATTCTGTGTAAAGTGGCTGCTTCTTGTTTCTCACTAAAACCCACGTCCACATCGTTATCTGTTTCCATCACACAAAGTGTGCGGCTGCTGTTACAGCTGCTCCACACTAGGTGGCAGCACCGATGTGTTCAGTGCTTTTACTTTGGAAATTTGCCAGTCTCTACGGAAAGAATTAACGAGCAACTTACAGGTTTCTCTTTGCTCATGTTTAAGACCTGGAGACCAGAAATCCTTAGAAATCAAGTTTGTTTACTTCTGAAAACTTTGTTGTTTTGTTACATGTGTCTGATGACATCATCTGATGACATCACTTGAGGACTTCTGACCTGCCACAGTGTTGCGTCCTGTGGGAGGCAGTAGTGAGTTTAGACAGTCTCAGTGTATCTGTCTGTCTGTCTTTACAGCTGTCAGTCTCACTGTCTCCATTTTATTGTGCGTCTCAGTTTCACTCATTCATCTTCAACCGCTTACTCCAATTACAGGTCACGGGGGGTGGAGCCTATCCCAGCAGTCATATGGTGTGAGGCGGGGTTCACCCTGGACAGGACGCCAGTCTGTCTTCACAGGGACACATAGAGACAGACACATTCACACCTACAGACAAATTAAAGTCACCTGTCCATCTAACCTGCATGTCTCTGGATGTGGGAGGAAGCCAGAGCACCCGGAGGAAACCCACACAAACACGGAGAGAACACGCAAGTCCACACAGAAAGGACACAGGTGGGAATCGATCCCATGACCTTCTCGCTGTGAGGCAGCAGTGCTAACCACTAAGTAACCGTGCTGCCGACGTCTCAGTTTGTGTCTCTTAATTGTCTCTGTCTCTCTTTGTTTGTGTTTACATCTGTCTTTCATTGTGTCTCTCTTTGTGTGTCTCATCTGTTTTCCTTTTTCTGTGTCTCTGTCTTGTGTCCCTTTGTGTGTCTCTGTCTGTTTTTGTTTGTCTTAGTCTCTCTCTGGCCCGTTTGTCTGTCTGTCATTCTCTGTGTCTCTTCTCAGTTAATCTCTGAAAGGAGGACAGGCAAAGACAATGAGAGACAAACTCACAGACAGAGATTGAGACACGCTGACAGACATAGACACTGCCTCAGTCAGCAGTAGGATCAGCTGCCACTCTTTGGGTCACTTTTGGCACTTCAGTGGTTTCTCTTCTCCGTGTCATTGTCTCAGTGCAAACTGTCTCACTGATGTCAATCTTCATGTCGAATGTCCCCACACATTTTTAACATATTCCATCTCTTTGAGACCACCAAGAACTTTCTGGACATGATTGCCAGCTTGTCCACAGGTACTGTGAGTGCTGTATGGAATGCGGGCGAAGTCTCTGACTTCTTGACAGTGAATCCTGGAGTTCCTCAGGGACGTGTTCTGGTTCTGACTCAGTTCAATGTTCAATGACTGGGTGTTGTGTTGTGGAAACCAGCACCGTAGATGTCTTTGTCAGACTTTGTGGGCGATGCAGTGATCTTCGTGGAATCAGTGGATACCCTGATCGTAGCACCTGAGATGCTGAGCAAGAGGAATCTGAGTATCTGGGTTTGTGATGGTCCTGGATCCAGACGAAGATGCTGATATCTTTGCAGGAAAGCATCTCCAACAACATTTTGGCCTTGTGTTGTGTTTCTCTGCATGATCCTGGACCCAAGTGGTTGGAGAAGGCTAAGGACATGCCCACATTTCACCTAGCGACAACAGATAGATTGCTACTTTGAACATGTGAGGATGGACCAGTTGTCGGTGCCAAACAGGACCTGGGAATGATCATTTGTGTGTTGGATGCAGCGACTTGCAGTATCAACACATGCTCCTTGCAAATCTTAACTTTTGACCCGTGAGTATAAAATCCACTGAATAATTTATACAGCACAGAGTTCTTGTAGACGGAAGGGCTTCGGGTCAAAATACCAGCAATCAGTCCAAACCAGCAACAGTCTTTCAAAGGACACAACAAACTAGTTTGTCCAAAAATGGGACAAGGTCAAAACACACAGACACAAGAAACCTGGTAAACAGATCTGAAGCATTGTGGGTAAACACTGAGTGATGCGAGAAGAAACTACCCAAAGACATGGGTAAAGGTCGTGGAAAACAAATGCGAGAAAGATGGACAAACCCATAACAATCTGGCAACTACTGAACCCCTTAAAAAGACACCAGAATAATTACAACTGGAAGCTATGAAACATGTGAACAGCAGCAGTAAAAGCACTTTGAGTGATAGCCATGTGAGGAAAATACGAGGAAACACAAATTTGAGCAAAATGAGGGACAAACTAATAAAAATAAACAGAACCCATGACGTGAAGATGATGGCAGCAACCCAAACCGAAATCCGAGCAGAAACCAGCAGTGAACGAAACTCAGAGTTCAGCTGTTTACATTTATTTATTCCACACTTTTTAAAGAAGCGACTCGTATAATATGTGAAAGTTTAAAAAGAGCATTTTATCCAAACTTTTCTTCTAAAACGAGGGGAGGCCAAATTAACAATTTAAACAGCATCAAATCAATCAGAGGCAGTGGGAGAGCGTTTCGTCTTTGGCGTTTTATTCCAACTGGAAGGCAGCCAGTCTTCTGCTGTCGGACACAGAGCAGCCTTGGGTTAAGTGCCTTGCCCGCGGGCACCTGGGCAGCTGTAGGTTGAGTCAGAGCGTAGCTCCTCAGTGACGGGCAGCGTGAAATGCTGCTGCTTCAACGGCAGAAAGGCCAAACGCAGCGCAAACTGACAGCTGCTTTAAATTTTTGCTCAACTTTTAAAATGTCACCTTTGTGACTTTTCGGAGAACCTGCTGAGACGCACTGACCTCTGCTGTGACCTTCTGCTCCAAGGTTCGAAGCCACACCAGTCAGTGTTTGTTTGTTTGTTTTTATCTTCTTTAGAGATGAGAGGCTGTTGTTTCTCAGGTCGTGACACACCCATGTTCTGAGGGTCAGCCTTAAAAAAATAAAAATGAAAAAAAAAAATATATTCCAGACAGATCCGCCGCTCTGACAGCTGAACCGTCCAAAATCAAGACTTTTATTCTTTTCATGATTTATTAATGACATCAGCCTTTTTAACAAACTTTAGAATTTTAATATCGTGGCAAAGTGTCATAACTTTTCCTGGAAAGAGCAGAAATGTATCCTAATAATCCATAACATATTTAAAAAGTATAATTTTTATCCACATCTGTAAAAATGCGAAACGGAATATTTTGTGAAGTGTTTTCTTCATTTTTATTCATGTTTCCAGCCGACGGCGCCAACACAAAATGACTGATGGCGTTCTGCAATGTAACACAGAAACTGTTTGTCGCTGCCTGAACACACAAAGTGACAGAATATTAAACACATGGCAGATTTATCACACACACAAAACCTGCACATTTACTAAAAAAAAAAAAACCCCAAAAAACAAAGGACCTCTGCAGACTTTGATTGTTTCATGATAAAATAATGCAAAATATTCTTTACATTCTTTATTCTTTAGGGGAGGTGATGGTCTAGTGGTTAAGGTGTTGGGCTTGAGACCAGAAGATCCTCAGTTCAAATCCCAGCCTGACTGGAAAATCATTAAGGGCCCTTGGGCAAGGTCTTTAATCCCCTATTGCTCCCGGTGTGTAGTGAGCGCCTTGTATGGTAGCACCCTGACATCGGGGTGAATGTGAGGCATTATTGTAAAGCGCTTTGAGCATCTGATGCAGATGGAAAAGCACTATATAAATGCAGTCCATTTACCATTTACAAAATTCTGCTTTTTAATGCCAAAGTGAAAACGAACCGCATCAATATGTTCTAACTGAACAAAAACACAAAATAATGCAGTCGCTCACCTTAACAGGGGTCAAACTGGAGGTCGGGTTTCACACCCTGTTGTATTGATTTGTAATTTTATTTATTTACTTTGACACAGTTTGTGTGATCCGCTGCTCCGTGGCGCTGCCTCTGCAGTCACAGCCACTGAAGCCCGTTACACCTTCAGAGCTGTAACGTTAAACGAACTGCATTCCTGCAGCACGTCTCCATCTCATGCAGACCCTCAAAACGCGTTTCCAGTCGAGGCGCTCGCCTGCACATCGGGGCAGCTCAGTTATTAATAAGGACCTCAGCTCAGCAGCATCACAGGCAGCTGGCTGTCAGATGGGGAATCAAACCGAGGATCCTCGGGTCAGGAACCCACTGCTCTAGCCTCCAGACTGGCTGCTTTCTGCCTTGTTGGTGTTGTGGGTTTTTTGTTGGCTTCCCTCCCTCACTCAGTTTTTGAGAAATGTTTTATTTCTGTTTCATATTGATTGAATTCATTGATCGTTGCTGTTTAAAGTCAGTTTACTGTAAAAGCGATGATTCAGTTTTGTTGTATTTATGCGGCATGAATGTATGTAATCTGTTACTTAGACTTTTATTATCCTGCACATCAGTGAGGAGGCGACAGGGTTTTATTTTCACTGTTCCATGTTTGCCTTGTGTGTCTTTGGACAACACAACTCAAAGACAGCTGGACGGATGTCCTTGAAACTCAGTGGGAATATTACTTGGGTACATATCTAGAGGGTATTAGATTTTGGAGTAGTTTGGTCACAGGTCAAGGAAACCATGGTCTTAAAACACCTTATTTTTATATATCTCAATAACCAAGAGGCCTAGATGAGTCAAAGTTGGTAGGAATGTTATTTAGATAGATATGTAGAGGTGGTTAGATTATGGAGTAGTTTGGTCACAGGTCAAGGAAACCATGGTCCAAAAAAAAAAAATCACCTTTGTTTCTATATCTCAACAACCAAGAAGCCTCGGTGGATGATCTCAAGCATATTTTGATCAGCAAAATATTTGTGATTGATTACTATGAATGACTTCATAATGAAGTCACACAGAGTTCACATGATGAAGTCATAAAGCGTCACAGACAGATGGATACGCCTTTCATCTTTTCATTTAAATTGCACCATGTTTGTTTACACTTTGAAATCAAACCTTTACTGATCATTTGTACAAAGAACTGATATCATAAAGCAAATTAAAGCCATGTAAAGCTGAAGGACTTTTTTACGATCACACTTTGGCACCTCTGTGTGTCTGCATTCTGTTTAGAGACAAATTTAATCTTAAAACATGCTGTTTATTTATTTGGTTAAATGAAGGGTTTGGTTTGTTGGAGACGAGTGGAGCTCCAGTCGGGCCGTATGGGTCCTCCTAAATCGGGGATTTTGGCGTTGGTGTTATTGAGTGAAAGCGGGTAATTAAGGGCAGGTTCATGTTGATTAATGTGGGTTATTTAGCTTAAAAGATCATTTCTGCATAATCCTTAAAATATACACAAGGAAGTGGTGGATCATTTGGCTGTGGACAGGAAAATATCTAAATGAATGGAAAAGCTAATGGACATGTTGATGGTGTTTCAGTGAGGCTAATAAGAATCGAACGTTTTCATTCCTCAAACCTCGGCCGTGCAGAATGAACCTGCTCCAGCACTGATCAAAAACAAAACGCTGACGAATAAATCTGCTTAAAGCATCTGACTTTTGTCCCGCGGTGAGCTGGACAGCACTTACACACCGACTATATGTCTCTTAAATTGGCTTCTGGCCACCGTGTTTTTCCCCCCGCACTGGTTGCGGGCATTAGTCAAAAGTTGTTCCCGTGATGGTTTAATCCTCGTGGTGACTGACAATGTTGTCAGACCTCCGGACGGGTTTTCCGGCGTTCTTACGAGTGCTCCTCTGTCCGTGGCATTTTGGATTATTCAAGATTATGTTGTAATCCCTTTAATCCTCATTGCTTTAAGATTTCAGTCAAAATACGGCAACAGAAAAGACCCACTGAGAAGCAGTGAGGTCGTTAGCGGGCGCAGCACCCCACCGGATGCCTTCACTTCCTGTTTTATTTTCTCTTTGTTTGCAACAGATTTCTGAAAACACACGATGGCGCATATTTACCAGCTCAGGACGTCACGGTGCCCCAAAGACAAACCCAGGATGCGTTTACGAGCACACTGTGCATCCTGGGAGCACTTCTGATGAATTATTTGTCGCCGGTGGCGGTTCCTGCAGATCCGTCTCCACTGACCCTCGTTTCTCTTTAACGTGACTTTGACTCATCTCAAAACCGACTGAAGAAAACAGTCTCCATCTCTGAAGTTATGCTCTTTTATGTTGTTTAACATTCGGCATCAAGCAGATCTTGGAGAGGAAAATCCAGGCAACGGGGTCGGACGGATTTTATGTACCGACGACAACAGAATCACGCGGCACCTGGTGTCATCTTCAACAAAGACCTGACCCGTGTTCTTGATCTCCTCCAAAGTCTGCAGATGGATCTGATATTAAAACATCAGCACCCAGAAACAGGCTGGTTGGATTTTGTTGGAAGGACCCAGTTAAGTTCATGTCCTCCTAGTCTTCATGTCACTCTTCAACCGTAGCAGTGGACAGTACAATAAGTACAGTGGGGAAAATAAGTATTTGACCCCCTGTCAGTTTTGCAGGTTTTCCCACCTACAATGAATGTAGAGGTCTGTAATTTTTATCGTCGGTTCACTTCAACTGTGAGAGACAGAATCTAAAAAACCCCCAGAAAATCACCTTGTGTGATTTTTAAATAATTAATTTGTATTTTATTGCATAAAATAAGTATCTGACCCCCTAGAAAAACAGAGCTTAACAATTGGTACAGAAACATTTGTCTGCCCTTACAGAGGTCAAACATTTCCTGTACTTTTTCACCAGGTTTTCACACACTGCAACAGGGATTTTGGTCCACTCCTCCATACAGATCTTCTCTAGATCTTTCAGGTTTGGAGTTTCAGCTCCCTCCAAAGATTTTCTATTGAGTTCAGGTCTGGAGACTGGCCAGGCCACTCCAGGACATTGAAATGCTTCTTACGGAGCCCCTCCTTAGTTGTCCTGGCTGTGTGTTTGGGGTCATTGTCATGCTGGAAGACCCAGCCATGACCCATCTTCAATGCTCTTACTGAGGGAAGGAGGTTGTTTGCCAAAATCTTGCAATACATGACCCCATCCATCCTCCCTTCAATACGGTGCAGTCATCCTGTCCACTTTGCAGAAGAGCACCCCCAGAGTATGATGTTTCCACCCCCATGCTTCATGGTTGAGATGGTTTTCTTGGGGTTGTTCTCATCCTCTAAACATGGTAAGTGGAAGTTGATTCCAAAAAGCTCTATTCTGGTCTCATCTGACCACGTGACCTTCATCCTGACTGTCATCAGTCAGGATGAACTTCGTGCTCAACATCATCTGTAAAAGTGAACTTTTCCTCTGGAGTTTGTCCGTTTAGGTTTGGAATGTTGATGCTGTTCCTGTTCTGAACTTGGCTCATGGTAACCATGGTAACATGTCTAATGGGAAGAAGTCCTTGGATAAGGACATCCATGTTCTTGATAGTGGGTGGAAATAGGTGTCAAAATCCAACCCTTTGTCTGCTTCGTGACACCTGTGTAATGGATCAAGTAGGGGATTAGCTGTTGGGGTGATGTTTGGAGGGGACCTTGTGTTGCCCGTGTCCGCTACGTTAACCATGAAGTCCCAGCAAGAACCCTGAACACAAGACGGTGAAACACGAAGTCCTGAACATTGGATCAGGTGGAGGAGGTGATGGTTTGTAACCCAACAGCTGTGAAGGTGGATGAAGGCTGCAGCAGGTCCTCAGACCCTGATAGTCTCTGATATGCCGGCCATTGGACCAGGAGAAGGATCTGCCAAGGACCATGTGTTTGTAAGCTTGCAGCAACATTCGCACATTAAATGAACCCACACACAGGTGACTCTGGATCGACCCTGGGTGTGGCGACATCTACCATCCCATCCAGGAATCCGTCAAGAGATGAACTTCCTCATCACGGAAGGATTGCCACTAGTGAAGGGAAATCTGACCCCAGTGACCTTGACCTACACCCCAGTGATTTTGACCTTTGGCTGACCTTGCCAGGGCAAATCCCACATCCACCTTCATATGTGTGTGTAAGGTGTGTGTAAGGTTTGGTCCAAATTTGGTCAACAGTCAATTTCCACGACCCCATTGATTTCATACACCGCACCACTGAACCGCTCCAGGACCTGGATGGCAACCACATAGGCAGACAACCCATTCATCCACAACGTTCAACTCTTCACCTGTCGCAGCCAGGTCAAATGTGGGCGTGTCCTTGTGCTTGTCCAGATCTGAGGCACCTACTTTCTGGATCAGTTACAGACAAACAGGCCACGTGGCCAAAATGTCGGACGTGAAGCTCCCTCACAGTACCACCTCATCTACGTTTCAAAATCAGCCATATCAACCGCGACCTGAGGCAATGCAGAGCCAAGGATGCAGACAGGTAGCATGACCAGGAATCAAACCCGGGTCTCGATATTTGTTTCCCAGCACCTCATCCCACAGAGTCACCTGCTCTGTGCAAAGAACCCTGTAAGGGCAACGCCGGGGTCGACCTTCATCAACATAACAGGACTGGTGGAAACCAGAAAACCTGGGAACAGACAGATGGACGGAGAGACAGACAGATGGATGGACAGACGGATGGATGGACCTACAGACAGACAGATGGACGGACGGAGGCTCTAATTATGGCCCGATTTTCTCCTGCTCTTTTTTTTAACTCACGTTTTATGAAAATATCGATTTAATATTGACCTTAATTTCTTTCTTCTTTTTTAAGGCCACAGCTTCATCTTAAAGTAGATTTTCATTCTTCTGAACTGAACTTGCGGACAAACTTTGACCTTTGACCCCCAACAGCTCCTCAGTTTGTGATGAAATTAAAACCAGCAGAATGTCGCGCTGTAACTTTGTCGACTTTTATCTCTTCTGACGGGTTTCTCTGGTCTCTTCCAGCTCGCAGGCCCAAGAAAAGATTGTAATCAGGTCTGAAGGAGATTTTTAATGTGGTCACTGACGCTCCACTGATCCACACAAACCCAAACATTCCGGCCTCCTGGGGCCTGCACTTCATCTTGCCCAGTCTTGGTGTTCTTGATGATTTGTTGCCTCTTTTGATGGCGGTGGAACTGCTTGGAGCTGAAAGCAGAAGCGGCTCCTCTTGACTCCAAACCCTGTAAGATCTCTGAGAAGCCTCAAACTGTAAACTGTCGGCGAGCTGAGCTGAAGACCAACAGAAGGTTCCGGAGCAGACCGGGTGGCATTCTTGCCACGAACAGTCCAGATATTAATTGACCTTGTTTTTAGAAATCGAAAAGAAAGATTTTAAATTGAAACTGAAGAATCAGATCCTCCAGGAAGGAAAGCAAAATGTAATGATCCTCACACAGCCAGGAGGGGGCAGCAAAGGTGAAATGTTAAGCTATTTGAACATCTTAGCAACATGAATTGGTAGTTTGGCCAAATTCCCAAATGTCCATAAAACGGTCAAAGTCTCACGTTTCCAGTTGTTTATATTCTGTGTATCAAGTTCTGAAGATCCACTGAGCAGCTTCAGACCAACAGGAAGACACACGAGTCTCTGACCAACTGTGGGAAAGAAAAAGAAACTAGTTCCTTTTAACCTCAAGAAAAATTAAAGTAATTTTAATCTATGCTGTTCTAAAAATTCTGTCACATTAACTTTCATGTACTAAAAGAAACCAGCTCTGGTTTTAAAATATTCAACCTTAAAGTCACATTTGCTCCATTTGTGTCAGAGGTCAAGATAAAATTCAAAATAAAAAAAATCAGCCTCCAAATCCTCTTCTCCAGATTTTCATCTCTCAAAAATATTCAGTATTTTTCTTTGATATTATAAGATGGAAATATGAATTCACACCTTGTTAATAGCCCATTTTAAAATAAAGTCAAATAAAATGCAAAGATCCAATTCTGTCCCCAAATGCAGTCATGAGACCTGACTTTTTAATTATCACTTCATTTTTATTATTATTTTGTGTTTGAGTGTCAGATTCTTGCAGTACAGACACTTTGGGGTGTCAAATATAAGAAATGAAGGTAGAAGTTTTAGTTTTATTGAAAATATTCTTTATGTACAAGCAGAGTTTATGTTTTGCTTTTTTTCATGAGAATGGAAGTTTTGGGAGTGAGACATGAATGACTTCTGGAATCAGACCCTCTGCCTTCTAACCGGACCAGAGGTCGGCTCTGCACCTCGGTCCGTGTTGTGTGTAACGTATAAAGTTTAGCTGCAGACGACAGGAACACTGCAGGGCTCAGGGATTCGACTTCGACCGGAGCCACCCACACTGAAAACCCAAAGCACTCTGGGAACATTCAGGCACTTTGGTAGATGCCCCAAAGTTTGGCGAAGTACCTCGTGTCCGTGGCGGGCTTCTGACTTTGCAGCGCAGACACATGGTGGAGAGTTTTTTGGGTGACAGGATGTCTGACTGTGAAAGTAGGTTACAGTTTGCTTCTAGGACATGGAGCCGACCTCCTGACCCTGGCTTGGTTCCTGCTCCCAGACCCCTTCAGCAGCGACACACACCCTCATGCTTCTCCCTGACGGTCGCGGCCTCCGGGACCCGGCTCCCGGTGTCAAAGTGCACGAGCTGCCCGGAGAAGCTTTCACATAGTGGCAACACTCAAAACACCGGCTGCCTCTTCCTCCGCCACCTCCCGTCTGGGTTTTTACTCTGTCCTGGTGATGCCATCGTTGGCGTCGCTCTCCATTATGTCGCCACATATGAGAGGCTGCTCGCTGCCGGTTCAGGCTGATGGGTTTTGAGCCCCCGATGCCCCATTGGGTGACCCGTCTACTGCTGACACACGACGAGCCGCAGACAGAACTCTGAAAAATGTCTCCGATGTTACGCTCAAGGCCTCAGCGCGACGTGAGGACAGACGGCCGAGTTGTTCTACAGAGTACCAACTCTGCAGGTTCGGTTTGGAAGTGAAGCTTCGCCTGGACTCAGTGTCGACTTTCAAAGTTCTGCGGTTTGAAACATTCTGTGGTTTGACAGCTGGTGGAAAGAAACTCTTAAAAAATGTGAACTATACAAATTGAAAGGTATTAAAAGCACTGACTTTTTACCATAATGTCATGTCCCATCCCCCCAAAAAAATGCAGATAAATAAAATTTAAAGACTAAAACATACGAAAAAACGAGAGCACCGCACTCGTACAGTGCAAACTTCCACCAACACTAATTTCCAATTCCAAAAATTTTTACCTTACAAAAAATTTTTAAGGTCAAAGTCCTGTTAGAAGTGACTTTTCATGAGCTAAAATATAATACAAAATAAAGATCAAAAGGGGTTTTCAATGTTAAAATGCAATATCTAAATCCGCAATACAGATCTTAGTCTGTTCATTCAGAGTGTCAGTTTGTACCTCATTGTCACATTGAGAGTGACTGAGGCACTTTTGATTGAGCTATAATTTAAAATGTACATCAAATGGGCTTTTCAATATTAAATTCAAATGTCCACAAAATCCACAATCCAGATCAGATCCCGATCAAACTTTGTCAGGTGACAGTGAGTGTCAGTCTGAACCTCACTTTCAAATATGAGAGTGACTGGGGCACGTTTGATTAACATGTAATGTAAAATGTACATTAAATGGGGTTTTCAATTTTAAATTTAAATGGCCACAAAATCTGTAATCTGGATCAGATCTGGATCAAAGTTTGTCAGTCAATAAAGGATGCCATTCTACATAACGCTCTTAAATGTGAAAGAGATTTGATGTTTTTTATAGTTATGAAATTTTTTAAAATTTGTTCAATGTTAAAGATGGGGATCAGGCTCTGGGCCGTTCACAGACAGACAGATAGACAAACCAACAAACGGGGCAATAACATAACCTCCTCTATCTTCATTGGGGAAGGTAATAAAAATTACCAAACGACACGATGCTGTTCAACTGGAAACCAGAAGATGGTTTTTGATTTAATGATAATTTCACTGAAATTCTGAATTCAGTTAATTTGTTGAATGTAATTTCCACAAATTTTCATATTAATCACAGCTTTTGTTTTTCTTAATATGGCATAAATAATGAATAATGCATAATTCACACATCCAGGTCCATAAATATTTGGACAAACTTTTTCCTTGTTTTTCTTTTTTTTTTCTCTTTTTTTTACATTTTGCATCTGTGTACCCAGTGATGCCGGTAACACATTACTTAGTAACGCGTTACTCTAATCTGACCACTTTTTTTAGTAATGAGTAATCTAACCCGTTAATCTTTCCAAATCAGTAATCAGATTAAAGTTACTTCTCCAAGTCACTGTGTGTTACTATTATTTTTGCATTGTGGGTCGATAGCAGCATTAAACTTGGTGTGTGGGCAGGGGGTCGGGGTTCGACTGAACTACACACTTTAAGCGAGCTGTGAGCTTTTCATCCGTGTTTTTCTGCAACAGCTACGACTCGTCCTCACCTCTTAAAGCACGGTGACAACACCACACCTGCACTGAGCTTTACAAAGACATTTTTCTGCTTTTTTTTTCTCTGAGCCACTCCGTATCTGCTCGCTAAAAACAGCTGATCCTCCACGACGCGTCAACAACTAACACTATTTCTCACTCAAATGCACCTAAACTCTCTTTCTGAGGACCACATGATGTGAAAACGCAATAAAACCTTCTTACCTGTAAATCTGGTCATGTTTTCTGCATAAATAAATGTTATCCATTCTTTGTGCTCAAACGCCAAAGCAGGGGCAAACCCAGATGGAATGGGGGTGTGGGGTAAGGATGTGCCCCCCCCACAACACCCCTAGATTAAAGGTCCAGTTTTGAAGCCTTTTTTTACTACAACTACTAATACTACTTAAAATAATAATTTCGACAAGTAAAATGTTTAGAGACAATTTAAATGTTAGAAAAATGTTAGAAAGAATTTAATAGTTACATTTATAAACAATGTAGGTTTGAAATTGCAAGTTTTACTGTTACAGTGCTGTCAACAGTTAAATATGAGGTCAAGAAAGAGGTCTTTATTTTACTTTTTATAAAACAAGTATTTATTTTCATTGTAGTCAAGAAAGGGTGACTATAAAGTGAGTTTTGGCAAAACAAGTATCATTGTCATGTTGAGGTGGCAGAGGGTTGTTGTCGGCAGCTGGGGAAAGTAACTAAAAAAGTAACTAGTAATTTAACTTAGTTACTTTTACAATTGAATAATCAGTGAAGTAACTAAGTTACTTTTTCAAGGAGTAATCAGTAATTGGATTACTTTTTCAAAGTAACTGTGGAACACTGTGTGTACCAAAACAAGGAAACAATCCAGATTTTTAGTGTAGACATTCAGATTGAATTCAGGAGATTGAACAAAAATAGCACATTAACCATTTAGGAATTACAGCCTTTTTTTAAGCCCTGTAGCTCCATTATTGGAGACCATAAATACAAACTAAATACTAGGATTAGTTTTCATACAAATAATCACTTTTACAGTCAGTTTTCTTTCCATAAGTCTGTGGATGAACACATTCACTGGAACACAAACTCAGGCATGAAGATCAAATCTCTACTGTTACCAGGTTGGTTGTTTCCCGTAAATGTAACCAGCGCTGTTTCTTCATCGTTTCTGGGTGAGCTTCAAAACACCTTTACATGACAGCGGCATCTGTTGGTGTTGTGGTGCAGTGCAGCGCCGGCCCTTTATCTGTTTATTCGAGCAGAAAAATGCACTGACCGTGATGCTTTTCTTCTGGGAAATGCTGTAAAGTCACTATACAAATGTAGTACGTTTGTCCTGTTAGGTGAGATTTTACATCTGGATGGTTTCCAGTGAAAGAAAGAGAGCGAAAAAAAAAAAAAACAGGTCAGCAGGGTTTTTTGGAACCACTGTCCCGAGAACTTTCTAGGGAGCGTTTGCGTGAAACGGCTGACGAGTTCCCACCAGTGCACTCGTGCTCCTTTTTCAGTTTATACGAGTCACAGTATACACATGCCATAACACAGAAATGTTTTTGTCAATAGGCGTATACAAAGTGCTCTCTGCTCCACAGGAGAGCCATGAGAGCGTCCAATGTTTTTAAGAGGCCGATTCTGAGTTTAAAACAATGGGCAGTAAAAAAACCTCTCGCCGGAGGAAAATAGCCACTTTCACCGTGTCTCCCAGGATGAGTGTTTACACATGCTCAGCTGGATCTGTCTGACCCCACCTCGCCGTCGACCTGCACCGCCGTTCAAATAAATGGGAAAGCCACAGCCGCTTGGACAAGGGCCACGCTCATAATTCACCAAAAGCAGTGTATTTTACAGAAGGCCGGGGCGCTTTGGTGTCGCTCCAGCACAAGGAATAAAGTGTTAATCCATAAAAAGGCACAGCAGTTGCACCATACAGCACTTAGGTGCCATCTGAAAGCGCAGCATCCTTTTAGCGCCGGCCCTCGGTGAGTGCCGCCCACAATCAGGATCATATAATGTGGAAGTTATGGTTGTTCGGTAGGAGTGTATTTATGTGGAGGGGAAAAAGCTGCACACTTTACTGCTGGTGCATTGTGGGTATACAGAAAGCCAAGGCACGCAGACTCAACCCTGTGATGCTCGCGTGCCAAAAACAGCTGCTAAAGTTCTCTACGACATGAACTGCAGCGCAGTTGTACGGCGCCCTGATTGACAGAAAGTGTTTATCTCGTTAGCGTGAAACAATGGTGGGAAATTGCCTCTAAAGCCGCCGTCTTCAGACGCTTCAAGCTGTCAAAGAGCCGAGGCAAGTGACAAAAATGAAAGTCGTCCAGATATTCTCGGCTACACTCAGGCGAACGCAACCAACATGAAAAGCGATCTTCAAACGCTATCTTTATCCCTCTGCGGTTTGAAGAGCTGGAATTAACAGTTGCATGTGTGGATGCTGTTGAGACGTGAGCCACTCGTGCAGATTAGCGGCGGCACTGCACGTCTGTGTGTCCTGCTCGCAGTACAACCGACAGTGACACCATGTTACAAGATGAGATGAGGATTATTGGAAATGTTCCATCAAAGTTTCCATCAGATCAGATCAATCCAAGTCGCTCAGAGGCCTTTAAACCCAGTTTTACGAGCCGTACGTTTGAATTTATTTTAGATTCTTAAGCGATTTTTGTTAGATCACAACTCAGTTAAAACCTCCTCATCACATCTCCGACACCTGTTAATGAAACGCATCATCGTGCCACCGCCTCTTGCACACTGTGTCGCCACGGCACCCCTGCGTGCCAGCGATGATGTCGTCTCCCACTGCCCTCGCATACCAGTGATGCCGTTGTCTTGCTACTCTCACATGCCAACAATGGCATCATTGTGACGCTCTCACTCGCTAATGATGATGTCATCACCGCGCACTCACCAGCTAACCATAATGTTGTTGCGACGTCCTCAGTGTGATAGCACGTCCTGTTTTGTGCAGCCTCATTTATCGATGTCGAGACTTTTGTGAAGTCTAGTAATGTGGCTAACGTAAAGAACAGTCCCAAAGTTAACTCCGTGAACTCGCCTCACTCTGCAGATCGCCGTGTGGATGCAGCTGCTCAGGTTCCTATAATAGAGTTAATGACATGTGCGCCAGACCCTGAAAAAGAGGCGGAGCCTGGATAGCTTAAGTTATTTCCACTGAACCAGAGATTCTACTCATTAAGATATTTATGTGCATGAGCCTTTACATTAAAGCGCAAAGGATGAGTCAGGGGTGCATTCTGGGATATTGTAGGCCGTGTCGTTGTGGCGACCTCAGTACGATGGGGCGGCAGCAGGAAATATTTCACAATTGAATATACAGCAGGATGAGGGCCTTTCAAAATGCACCTCTTTTGCAATCTAAACAAGATTTTGGTCTAAACTGTGTATTTCAGCTGGAGAGCTTCAGGTTGATGGCAGTCGGCATCTGTGCACGTATCACTCACACCGAGCCCAAAGTAAATACACGCCGGCCATTCATCCAAGGTAACAATCGAGGTTGTGTACGATATGAAGAAACGCACAAACCCGCCATTAAACGCTCCTTCAAATATTTACATTTCTTTTTGGTATAAATATAACAGAAAGCTTCACAGTTCTGGCATTGTTTGGAGGCCGAGCAACCGGCCATCGTTATAAATGAGAGCGCGGTGACAGGTGGCGATGCAAAAACCGAGCACGTCCAGGCTGGAAGGTAAACACAGCCATGTAACAATACGTGTTTGGACGGCGAGCAACGCACTGACATATTTCAGCAGGCTGACTCAGGCTCTTACCGCCTCGGCCGTGAAGGCCGCGCAGCTTTGTGTCCGGGCTGGATTTCAACTTTGGCTCCCGCTGCACCGCTGTGCGTTTAAACAAAAGGAAAAACCTGCAAATCACTTTGTGAGAAACTTGATCACATCAACATTTCATCGCTCTGTGGATTTACACACCAGAAGCTCTTGCACATCAGCTTCAGTCCCAATCAGGTCCGTCTTCAATCATCAACACGCTTCCACAAATGCACCAGTTCTTCCATTCAGATTACATGATTCTGATCAGTAAATCCATGAGTCCTTCTGTCCAGATTATGTTTCCATCCGCACATTCTGATGTGGTTCTGGTTACCTTCTGATCAGATTACATGTTTCAGGTTAGTTCGTCCACGGGTCCTTCCATGTTACATTCTGATCAGTTTATTACGTTTCAAGTCAATTAATCCACAAATCCTTCCATCCAGGTTACATTCTGATCAGATTACATGCCAAATGACATGTTTCAGGTCAGTTAAACCACGAGTCCTTCCATCCACCTTACATTCTGAGAAGTTTATTACGTTTCAAGTCAATTAATCCACAAATTCTTCCATCCAGGATACATTCTGATAAGATTACATGCCATATTACATGTTTCAGGTCAATTAATCCATGAGTCATTCCATCCAGGTTACATTCTGATCAGATTACATGCCAAATGACGTTTCAGGTCAGTTCATCCACGAGTCCTTCCATCCAGAATACATTCTGATCAGATTAAACATCAAATGACATGTTTCAGGTCAATTAATCCATGAGTCCTTCCATCTAGGATACATTCTGATCATATTACCCACCAAATGACATGTTTCAGGTCAATTAAGCCACGAGTCCTTCCATCCAGGTTACATTCTGATCATATTATACACCAAATGACATGTTTCAGGTCAATTAATCCATGAGTCCTTCCATCCAGGTTACATTCTGATCAGATTACATGCCAAATGACATGTTTCAGGTCAGTTCATCCACGAGTCCTTCCATCCAGAATACATTCTGATCAGATTACACACCAAATGACATGTTTCAGGTCAATTAATCCATGAGTCCTTCCATCCAGGTTACATTCTGATCATATTATACACCAAATGACATGTTTCAGGTCAATTAATCCATGAGTCCTTCCATCCAGGTTACATTCTGATCATATTATACACCAAATTACATGTTTCAGGTCAATTAATCCATGAGTCTTTCCATCTAGGATACATTCTGATCAGATTACACACCAAATGACATGTTTCAGGTCAATTAATCCATGAGTCCTTCCATCCAGGTTACATTCTGATCATATTATACACCAAATTACATGTTTCAGGTCAATTAATCCACGAGTCCTTCCATCCAGGTTACATTCTGATCATGTTATACACCAAATGACATGTTTCAGGTCAATTAATCCATGAGTCCTTCCATCCAGGTTACATTCTGATCAGATTACATGCCAAATGACATGTTTCAGGTCAGTTCATCCACGAGTCCTTCCATCCAGAATACATTCTGATCAGATTAAACATCAAATGACATGTTTCAGGTCAATTAATCCATGAGTCCTTCCATCTAGGATACATTCTGATCAGATTACCCACCAAATTACATGTTTCAGGTCAATTAATCCACGAGTCCTTCCATCCAGGTTACATTCTGAACATATTATACACCAAATGACATGTTTCATGTTGGGAAAGTGTAGTGACACGGACCCACAACAGGGGGCGCAAATGAACGGTCAATAGATGAGCCAAAATATAACAATTTAATGTTGTGAATGTGCACAACGAACATACAGACAATCTCAGAATATCATAACAGTCAATACACAAAGGTGACGTGTGGGCAGGCTCGAGGATAGAAGACGTCTGTCCTAAGAAGAGCCGGAACCACACGATTTCCGCCACCCCAGAACCTGGTGAATACTGGAGCCGCCAAGTCCCGAATTCCCAGGTGATCACCGTCCCGACTGTCGGATCTGGTACTGCTGGCGAAGAACAAAGACAGTCAAGTGTGGGTGTGTGTACACCCAGTAACAACAACGGTGGGAATGCCACCTCCACCTCTCACTCAGAATGCTGAGGTATTTACAGTGATCCCTCAGAGGAAAAGAGTGCCGTCCTGCACTCACTCAGCCTCCACAAGAAGAGGGACCAGTACTCCTGCAAACACTCACAATATACAGCTTATTAGAAACACAAATGGCTGAGGATATTACCTCCAATGAAGTATGATATCTCGGCAACGAGGTGGAGATGACGTCTGGTCTTTATGGAGTGAGATGATGTTGAGTAGATGGGTGACAGCTGTCAAGAGGTAATGAGCGACAGCTGTCACCCCCGGCTGTGTCCATGGCGGCAGCGCCCTCTCGTGCCTGAAGCCCGCACTTCAGGCAGGGCGCCCTCTGGTGGTGGGCCAGCAGTACCTCCTCTTCTGGCGGCCCACACAACAGGACCCCCCCCCTCAACGGGCGCCTCCTGGCGCCCGACCAGGTTTGTCGGGGTGTCGGCGGTAGAAGTCGGCCAGGAGGGCCGGATCCAGGATGAAGCTCCTCTTCACCCAGGAGCGTTCTTCGGGTCCATACCCCTCCCAGTCCACCAAGTACTGGAATCCCCGACCCATCCGACGGACGTCCAGGAGCCGGCGCACCGTCGATGATCCGAGCAGGAGGGGGCGCCGGTCCGGGAGCACAGAGGGGTGAGGTGTGATGAGGTTTGATACGTGACACGTGGAAAACCGGATGGATCCGCAGTGAAGCCGGGAGTTGGAGCTTCACTGCGGCAGGACTGAGGACTTTGAGGATCTTGAAGGGGCCAATGTACCTGTCCTGGAGTTTCGGGGAGTCCACCTGGAGGGGGATGTCCTTCGTGGAAAGCCACACCTCCTGCCCGGGCTGGTAAGCAGGGGCCGGGGATCGCCGGCGGTCTGCATGGGTCTTCGCCCTCGTCAGGGCCTTCAACAAGGCAGAGCGGGCGGAGCGCCACACCCGACGGCACATCCGCAGGTGGGCCTGGACCGAGGGCACACCGACCACTCCCTCCACCACGGGAAACAACGGGGGCTGATACCCCAAACACACCTCAAATGGGGAGAGGCCGGTGGCCGAAGACACCTGGCTGTTATGCGCATACTCGATCCAGGCCAGATGGTTACTCCAGGCTGTCGGGTGCGCGGATGTGATGCAGCGGAGGGTCTGTTCCAGTTCCTGGTTGACCCGCTCTGCCTGTCCGTTCGTCTGTGGATGGTACCCGGACGAGAGGCTCACGGTGGCCCCCAGTTCCCTGCAGAAGCTCCTCCAGACGTGTGAGGAGAACTGGGGACCACGATCTGAGACGATGTCGGAGGGTATCCCATGCAGACGGACAACGTGGTGGACCAGGAGGTCTGCTGTCTCCTGGGCTGTTGGGAGCTTCGGGAGGGCCACGAAGTGGGCCGCCTTGGAGAAACGGTCCACTATCGTGAAGATGGTGGTGTTGCCCTGGGACGGCGGGAGGCCCGTGACGAAATCCAGGCCGATGTGGGACCAGGGGCGATGAGGCACCGGCAGCGGCTGGAGGAGTCCTTGGGCCTTTGTGTGTACTGCCTTGCCCCTGGCACAGGTGGTGCAGGCCTGGATATATTCCCGGACGTCTGCCTCCATAGACGGCCACCAGAAGCGCTGCCGGACAACTGCCACGGTCCTTCGCACCCCTGGATGACAGGAGAGCTTGGAACCATGACAGAAGTCCAAGACTGCAGCTCTGGCCTCTGGTGGGACGTACAGACGGTTCTTCGGACCTGTTCCTGGGTCCGGGCTCCGTGCCAGGGCCTCCCGGACGGTCTTCTCCACGTCCCAGGTGAGGGTGGCCACGATAGTGGACTGAGGCAGGATGGGCTCCGGTGGATCCGACAGTGCAGTTTTGACCTCCTCTTCGTGTACCCGGGACAAGGCATCCGACCTCTGGTTCTTGGTCCCGGGGTGATAGGTGATCCGGAAGTCAAAACGCCCGAAGAACAGTGACCAGCGGGCTTGCCTGGGGTTCAGCCGCTTGGCGGTCCTGATATACTCCAGGTTCCGATGGTCAGTGAAAACCGTGAATGGCACAGATGCTCCCTCCAACAGGTGTCTCCACTCCTCAAGAGCCTCTTTCACCGCAAGGAGTTCTCGATTGCTGACGTCATAGTTCCGTTCAGCCGGGGTCAACCTGCGTGAAAAGTAGGCACACGGGTGAAGTACCTTATCGGTCTGTCCGCTCTGGGACAGCACGGCTCCTATCCCTGCGTCAGAGGCGTCCACTTCAACCATGAACTGGCGGCTAGGGTCGGGCTGCACCAAAACTGGCGCAGTAGAGAACCGTCGTTTCAACTCCTTGAACGCGGCTTTGCACCGATCCGACCAGGTGAAGGGGACTTTTGGAGAGGTCAGGGCTGTCAGGGGGCTAACTACCTGACTGTAGCCCTTAATGAACCTCCTATAGAAATTAGCGAAGCCGAGGAACTGTTGCAGCTTCCTACGGCTTGTTGGTTGGGGCCAATCTCTCACCGCCGCAACCTTGGCCGGATCAGGGGCGACGGAGTTAGAGGAGATGATAAACCCCAGGAAGGACAAAGACGTGCGGTGAAACTCGCACTTCTCGCCCTTTACAAACAGTCGGTTCTCTAACAACCGCTGCAGGACCTGACGTACATGCTGAACATGGGTCTCAGGATCCGGAGAAAAGATGAGAATATCGTCCAGATATACGAAGATGAATCGGTGCAGGAAGTCCCGCAAGACGTCGTTAACCAAGGCTTGGAACGTCGCGGGGGCGTTGGTGAGGCCGAACGGCATGACCAGGTACTCAAAGTGACCTAATGGGGTGTTAAATGCCGTCTTCCATTCGTCTCCCTTCCGGATCCGAACCAGGTGATACGCATTTCTAAGATCCAGCTTAGTAAAGATTTTGGCTCCATGCAGGGGGGTGAACACGGAATCTAACAATGGCAACGGGTATCGGTTGCGAACCGTAATCTCATTCAGCCCCCTGTAATCAATACATGGACGAAGTCCGCCATCTTTCTTGCCCACAAAAAAGAAACCTGCCCCCATCGGGGAGGTGGAGTTCCGGATCAGCCCGGCAGCTAATGAGTCCCGGATGTAGGTCTCCATTGATTCGCGCTCAGGTCGTGAGAGGTTGTACAGCCTGCTGGACGGGAACTCAGCGCCTGGAACCAAATCAATGGCACAATCATACGGACGGTGCGGGGGAAGGGTGAGTGCCAGATCCTTACTGAAGACGTCAGCAAGATCGTGGTACTCAACCGGCACTGCCGTCAGATTGGGAGGGACTTTGACCTCCTCCTTAGCCTGTGAACCGGGAGGAACCGAGGATCCTAAACACCCCCGATGGCAGGTTTCGCTCCACTGAACCACCACCCCAGACGGCCAATCAATCCGGGGATTGTGCTTCAACATCCATGGGATGCCCAAAATCACGCGGGAGGTAGAAGGAGTTACAAAAAACTCAATCTCCTCCCGGTGGTTTCCAGACACCACCAGAGTTACTGGTTGTGTCTTGTGTGTGAGTAAAGGGAGGAGGGTGCCATCTAGTGCCCGCACCTGCAACGGCGAAGGAAGCACCACCAGAGGGAGCCCTACCTCCCTTGCCCATCTGCTGTCTAGCAGATTCCCTTCTGACCCCGTGTCCACCAGTGCTCGGGCTTGAAGGGTTAAATCCCCGCTCAGGATTGTGACTGGGAGTCGTGTGGCAATTTGTGTGTGTCTCACTTGAATGTTTGACCCCCCCTTAGCCCAGTCTCTAAGGGCGAGTGTTGTCGTTTTGGCCGTTTGGGGCAGTTTCTCTGTGTGTGCTCAGTTGAGCTGCAGAGAAAACACTCTCCACGGATCAGCCTCCCCATTTTGGCCCTGTGCGTTTCCCTAATAACGTCAGCAGGGGGAGCTGTTGCCCCACAAAGCGCTGCGGCTGTGGAGCGTGGGGAGGGCAGCCCCTTTTCGAAGCCGGAAGGGAGAGGGGTGGCGCGTATCCGGTCACGTCCTTCGCCTCGCTCCCGACGGCGTTCCTCCAACCGATTGTCTAACCGTATAACGAGATCGATAAGCCCATCTAAATCCCGCGGTTTCTCCTTAGCTACCAGCTGCTCCTTCAGAACCAACGACAGTCCGTTTATGAAGGCGGCGCGGAGCGCAACGTTATTCCAGCCGGACCTCGCAGCCGCGATGCGGAAGTTGACTGCATAAGCGGCTGCGCACTCGCGTCCCTGTCTCATTGACAGCAGCACAGTTGAAGCGGTCTCTCCTCTGTTAGGGTGATCAAACACTGTTCTGAACTCCCCCACAAACCCAGTGTATGCTGATAACAACCGTGAGTTCTGTTCCCAGAGCGCCATAGCCCAGGCGCGTGCTTTACCCCGAAGCAGAGCAATCACATAAGTTATTTTACTAGCATCTGACGCGTACATGACGGGACGTTGTGCGAAGACGAGCGAACACTGCATAAGAAAATCTGCGCACGTCTCCACACAACCTCCGTACGGCTCAGGAGGGCTTATGTATGCTTCAGGGGATGGTGGGAGGGGTTGTTGAACCACCACTGGAACGTTTATATCCTGCACAGGGTCGGCAGGAGGACGAGCTGCAGCAGCGCCCTGAGCACTCGCCGCCATCTGTGCGGAGAGAGCCTCCACCCTGCAGTTCAGGAGGATGTTTTGCTCAGTCATTTGATCCAACCGAGCCGGCGGTGAGAATGTGCTGCAGCTCACCAATCACGTCTCCTGCAGACGCCTGCGCTCCCTGCTCTCCCATTGGTCGTTCAACAGCCGGGTGACGCCCCTCGGAGTCCATGACGCTGGCCGAGATATCCTGTTGGGAAAGTGTAGTGACACGGACCCACAACAGGGGGCGCAAATGAGCGGTCAATAGAGGATACATTCTGATCAGATTACACACCAAATGACGTTTCAGGTCAATTAATCCATGAGTCTTTCCATCTAGGATACATTCTGATCAGATTACACACCAAATGACGTTTCAGGTCAATTAATCCATGAGTCCTTCCATCCAGGTTACATTCTGATCATATTATACACCAAATAACATGTTTCAGGTCAATTAATCCATGAGTCCTTCCATCTAGGATACATTCTGATCATATTATACACAAAATGACATGTTTCAGGTCAGTTCATCCATGAGTCCTTCCATCTAGGATACATTCTGATCATATTATACACCAAATGACATGTTTCAGGTCAATTAATCCATGAGTCCTTCCATCTAGGATACATTCTGATCAGATTACATGCCATATTACATGTTTCAGGTCAATTAATCCATGAGTCCTTCCATCCAGGTTACATTCTGATCATATTATACACAAAATGACATGTTTCAGGTCAGTTCATCCATGAGTCCTTCCATCCAGGTTACATTCTGATCATATTATACACCAAATGACATGTTTCAGGTCAATTAATCCATGAGTCCTTCCATCTAGGATACATTCTGATCAGATTAAACACCAAATAACATGTTTCAGGTCAATTAATCCACGGGTCCTTCCATCCAGGTTACATTCTGATCAGATTAAACACCAAATGACATGTTTCAGGTCAATTAATCCATGAGTCCTTCCATCCAGGTTACATTCTGATCAGATTACCCACCAAATGACATGTTTCAGGTCAATTAATCCATGAGTCCTTCCATCTAGGATACATTCTGATCAGATTAAACACCAAATAACATGTTTCAGGTCAATTAATCCACGAGTCCTTCCATCCATTGCTGCTTTCAGTGATGCCGGTATTTGGTTAGACTCTTTCTCTCCGATTGTTCTGTCTGAGTTATTTTCATTAGTTACTTCATCCAAACCATCAACATGTTTATTAGACCCCATTCCTACCAGGCTGCTCAAGGAAGCCCTACCATTATTTAATGCTTCGATCTTAAATATGATCAATCTATCTTTGTTAGTTGGCTATGTACCACAGGCTTTTAAGGTGGCAGTAATTAAACCATTACTTAAAAAGCCATCACTTGACCCTGCTATCTTAGCTAATTATAGGCCAATCTCCAACCTTCCTTTTCTCTCAAAAATTCTTGAAAGGGTAGTTGTAAAACAGCTAACTGATCATCTGCAGAGGAATGGTCTATTTGAAGAGTTTCAGTCAGGTTTTAGAATTCATCATAGTACAGAAACAGCATTAGTGAAGGTTACAAATGATCTTCTTATGGCCTCGGACAGTGGACTCATCTCTGTGCTTGTTCTGTTAGACCTCAGTGCTGCTTTTGATACTGTTGACCATAAAATTTTATTACAGAGATTAGAGCATGCCATAGGTATTAAAGGCACTGCGCTGCGGTGGTTTGAATCATATTTGTCTAATAGATTACAATTTGTTCATGTAAATGGGGATTCTTCTTCACAGACTAAAGTTAATTATGGAGTTCCACAAGGTTCTGTGCTAGGACCAATTTTATTCACTTTATACATGCTTCCCTTAGGCAGTATTATTAGACGGTATTGCTTAAATTTTCATTGTTACGCAGATGATACCCAGCTTTATCTATCCATGAAGCCAGAGGACACACACCAATTAGCTAAACTGCAGGATTGTCTTACAGACATAAAGACATGGATGACCTCTAATTTCCTGATTTTAAACTCAGATAAAACTGAAGTTATTGTACTTGGCCCCACAAATCTTAGAAACATGGTGTCTAACCAGATCCTTACTCTGGATGGCATTACCCTGACCTCTAGTAATACTGTGAGAAATCTTGGAGTCATTTTTGATCAGGATATGTCATTCAAAGCGCATATTAAACAAATATGTAGGACTGCTTTTTTGCATTTACGCAATATCTCTAAAATCAGAAAGGTCTTGTCTCAGAGTGATGCTGAAAAACTAATTCATGCATTTATTTCCTCTAGGCTGGACTATTGTAATTCATTATTATCAGGTTGTCCTAAAAGTTCCCTAAAAAGCCTTCAGTTAATTCAAAATGCTGCAGCTAGAGTACTGACGGGGACTAGAAGGAGAGAGCATATCTCACCCATATTGGCCTCTCTTCATTGGCTTCCTGTTAATTCTAGAATAGAATTTAAAATTCTTCTTCTTACTTATAAGGTTTTGAATAATCAGGTCCCATCTTATCTTAGGGACCTCGTAGTACCATATCACCCCAATAGAGCGCTTCGCTCTCAGACTGCAGGCTTACTTGTAGTTCCTAGGGTTTGTAAGAGTAGAATGGGAGGCAGAGCCTTCAGCTTTCAGGCTCCTCTCCTGTGGAACCAGCTCCCAATTCAGATCAGGGAGACAGACACCCTCTCTACTTTTAAGATTAGGCTTAAAACTTTCCTTTTTGCTAAAGCTTATAGTTAGGGCTGGATCAGGTGACCCTGAACCATCCCTTAGTTATGCTGCTATAGACGTAGACTGCTGGGGGGTTCCCATGATGCACTGTTTCTTTCTCTTTTTGCTCTGTATGCACCACTCTGCATTTAATCATTAGTGATCGATCTCTGCTCCCCTCCACAGCATGTCTTTTTCCTGGTTCTCTCCCTCAGCCCCAACCAGTCCCAGCAGAAGACTGCCCCTCCCTGAGCCTGGTTCTGCTGGAGGTTTCTTCCTGTTAAAAGGGAGTTTTAACTTCCCACTGTAGCCAAGTGCTTGCTCACAGGGGGTCGTTTTGACCGTTGGGGTTTTACATAATTATTGTATGGCCTTGCCTTACAATATAAAGTGCCTTGGGGCAACTGTTTGTTGTGATTTGGCGCTATATAAAAAAATTGATTGATTGATTGATTGATCCAGGTTACATTCTGATCATATTATACACCAAATGACATGTTTCAGGTCAATTAATCCACGAGTCCTTCCATCCAGGTTACATTCTGATCATATTATACACCAAATGACATGTTTCAGGTTAGTTCATCCACGAGTCCTTTCATCCAGGTTACATTCTGATCATATTATACACCAAATGACATGTTTCAGGTCAGTTCATCCACGAGTCCTTCCATCCAGAATACATTCCGATCAGATTAAACACCAAATAACATGTTTCAGGTCAATTAATCCACGAGTCCTTCCATCCAGGTTACATTCTGATCATATTATACACCAAATGACATGTTTCAGGTCAATTAATCCATGAGTCCTTCCATCGAGGGTACATTCTGATCATATTATACACCAAATGACATGTTTCAGGTCAATTAATCCATGAGTCCTTCCATCCAGGTTACATTCTGATCAGATTACATGCCAAATGACATGTTTCAGGTCAGTTCATCCACGAGTCCTTCCATCCAGGTTACATTCTGATCAGATTAAACATCAAATGACATGTTTCAGGTCAATTAATCCATGAGTCCTTCCATCCAGGTTACATTCTGATCAGATTACATGCCATATTACATGTTTCAGGTCAATTAATCCATGAGTCCTTCCATCCAGGTTACATTCTGATCATATTATACACCAAATGACGTTTCAGGTCAATTAATCCATGAGTCCTTCCATCTAGGATACATTCTGATCAGATTACACACCAAATGACATGTTTCAGGTCAATTAATCCATGAGTCCTTCCATCTAGGATACATTCTGATCAGATTACATGTCATATTACATGTTTCAGGTCAATTAATCCATGAGTCCTTCCATCCAGGTTACATTCTGATCATATTATACACCAAATGACATGTTTCAGGTCAGTTCATCCATGAGTCCTTCCATCTAGGATACATTCCGATCAGATTAAACACCAAATAACATGTTTCAGGTCAATTAATCCACGAGTCCTTCCATCCAGGTTACATTCTGATCATATTATACACCAAATGACATGTTTCAGGTCAGTTCATCCACGAGTCCTTCCATCCAGGTTACATTCTGATCATATTATACACCAAATGACATGTTTCAGGTCAGTTCATCCACGAGTCCTTCCATCCAGAATACATTCCGATCAGATTAAACACCAAATGACATGTTTCAGGTCAATTAATCTATGAGTCCTTCCATCTAGGATACATTCTGATCATATTATACACAAAATGACATGTTTCAGGTCAGTTCATCCACGAGTCCTTCCATCCAGGTTACATTCTGATCATATTATACACCAAATGACATGTTTCAGGTCAGTTCATCCATGAGTCCTTCCATCTAGGATACATTCTGATCAGATTACCCACCAAATGACATGTTTCAGGTTAATTAATCCACGAGTCCTTCCATCCAGGTTACATTCTGATCAGATTAAACACCAAATAACATGTTTCAGGTCAATTAATCCACGAATCCTTCCATCCAGGTTACATTCTGATCATATTATACACCAAATGACATGTTTCAGGTCAGTTCATCCACGAGTCCTTCCATCCAGGTTACATTCTGATCATATTATACACCAAATGACATGTTTCAGGTCAGTTCATCCACGAGTCCTTCCATCCAGAATACATTCCGATCAGATTAAACACCAAATGACATGTTTCAGGTCAATTAATCTATGAGTCCTTCCATCTAGGATACATTCTGATCATATTATACACAAAATGACATGTTTCAGGTCAGTTCATCCACGAGTCCTTCCATCCAGGTTACATTCTGATCATATTATACACCAAATGACATGTTTCAGGTCAATTAATCCATGAGTCCTTCCATCCAGGTTACATTCTGATCATATTATACACCAAATGACATGTTTCAGGTCAATTAATCCATGAGTCCTTCCATCCAGGTTACATTCTGATCAGATTACCCACCAAATGACATGTTTCAGGTCAATTAATCCACGAGTCCTTCCATCCAGGTTACATTCTGATCATATTATACACCAAATGACATGTTTCAGGTCAATTAATCCATGAGTCCTTCCATCTAGGATACATTCTGATCAGATTACATGCCATATTACATGTTTCAGGTCAATTAATCCATGAGTCCTTCCATCCAGGTTACATTCTGATCATATTATACACCAAATGACATGTTTCAGGTCAGTTCATCCACGAGTCCCTCCATCCAGGTTACATTCTGATCATATTATACACCAAATGACATGTTTCAGGTCAGTTCATCCACGAGTCCTTCCATCCAGAATACATTCCGATCAGATCAAACACCAAATGACATGTTTCAGGTCAATTAATCCATGAGTCCTTCCATCTAGGATACATTCTGATCATATTATACACAAAATGACATGTTTCAGGTCAGTTCATCCATGAGTCCTTCCATCCAGGTTACATTCTGATCATATTATACACCAAATGACATGTTTCAGGTCAATTAATCCATGAGTCCTTCCATCGAGGGTACATTCTGATCATATTATACACCAAATGACATGTTTCAGGTCAATTAATCCATGAGTCCTTCCATCCAGGTTACATTCTGATCAGATTACATGCCAAATGACATGTTTCAAGTCAGTTCATCCACGAGTCCTTCCATCCAGAATACATTCTGATCAGATTAAACACCAAATGACATGTTTCAGGTCAATTAATCCATGAGTCCTTCCATCCAGGTTACATTCTGATCAGATTACATGCCATATTACATGTTTCAGGTCAATTAATCCATGAGTCCTTCCATCCAGGTTACATTCTGATCATATTATACACCAAATGACGTTTCAGGTCAATTAATCCATGAGTCCTTCCATCTAGGATACATTCTGATCAGATTACATGTTTCAGGTCAATTAATCCATGAATCCTTCCATCCAGGTTACATTCTGATCATATTATACACCAAATGACATGTTTCAGGTCAATTAATCCATGAGTCCTTCCATCTAGGATACATTCTGATCAGATTAAACACCAAATAACATGTTTCAGGTCAATTAATCCACGAGTCCTTCCATCCAGGTTACATTCTGATCATATTATACACCAAATGACATGTTTCAGGTCAATTAATCCATGAGTCCTTCCATCTAGGATACATTCTGATCGGATTACATGCCATATTACATGTTTCAGGTCAATTAATCCATGAGTCCTTCCATCCAGGTTACATTCTGATCATATTATACACCAAATGACATGTTTCAGGTCAGTTCATCCATGAGTCCTTCCATCTAGGATACATTCTGATCAGATTACCCACCAAATGACATGTTTCAGGTCAATTAATCCATGAGTCCTTCCATCCAGGTTACATTCTGATCAGATTGAACACCAAATGACATGTTTCAGGTCAATTAATCCACGAGTCCTTCCATCCAGGTTACATTCTGATCATATTATACACCAAATGACATGTTTCAGGTCAGTTCATCCACGTGTCCTTCCATCCAGAATACATTCCGATCAGATTAAACACCAAATGACATGTTTCAGGTCAATTAATCTATGGGTCCTTCCATCTAGGATACATTCTGATCATATTATACACAAAATGACATGTTTCAGGTCAGTTCATCCACGAGTCCTTCCATCCAGGTTACATTCTGATCATATTATACACCAAATGACATGTTTCAGGTCAATTAATCCATGAGTCCTTCCATCTAGGATACATTCTGATCAGATTAAACACCAAATAACATGTTTCAGGTCAATTAATCCACGAGTCTTTCCATCCAGGTTACATTCTGATCATATTATACACCAAATGACATGTTTCAGGTCAATTAATCCATGAGTCCTTCCATCCAGGTTACATTCTGATCAGATTACCCACCAAATGACATGTTTCAGGTCAATTAATCCACGAGTCCTTCCATCCAGGTTACATTCTGATCATATTATACACCAAATGACATGTTTCAGGTCAATTAATCCATGAGTCCTTCCATCTAGGATACATTCTGATCAGATTACATGCCATATTACATGTTTCAGGTCAATTAATCCATGAGTCCTTCCATCCAGGTTACATTCTGATCATATTATACACAAAATGACATGTTTCAGGTCAATTAATCCATGAGTCCTTCCATCTAGGATACATTCTGATCAGATTAAACACCAAATAACATGTTTCAGGTCAATTAATCCACGGGTCCTTCCATCCAGGTTACATTCTGATCATATTATACACCAAATGACATGTTTCAGGTCAATTAATCCATGAGTCCTTCCATCCAGGTTACATTCTGATCAGATTACCCACCAAATGACATGTTTCAGGTCAATTAATCCACGAGTCCTTCCATCCAGGTTACATTCTGATCATATTATACACCAAATGACATGTTTCAGGTCAATTAATCCATGAGTCCTTCCATCTAGGATACATTCTGATCAGATTACATGCCATATTACATGTTTCAGGTCAATTAATCCATGAGTCCTTCCATCCAGGTTACATTCTGATCATATTATACACCAAATGACATGTTTCAGGTCAATTAATCCACGAGTCCTTCCATCCAGGTTACATTCTGATCATATTATACACCAAATGACATGTTTCAGGTTAGTTCATCCACGAGTCCTTTCATCCAGGTTACATTCTGATCATATTATACACCAAATGACATGTTTCAGGTCAGTTCATCCACGAGTCCTTCCATCCAGAATATATTCCGATCAGATTAAACACCAAATGACATGTTTCAGGTCAATTAATCCATGAGTCCTTCCATCTAGGATACATTCTGATCAGATTACATCCATATTACATGTTTCAGGTAAATTAATCCACGAGTCCTTCCATCCAGAATACATTCTGATCAGTTTACATATTTCAAGTGAGTTAATCCATGAGTCCTTCAATTTATATGACATTTCAAGTTATGTAATCTGAGTCCAATCCTGATTATATGTTTCAAATCAATTAATCCACAAATCCTTCTATTCAGATTAGTTTCAATTAAATAAATGATAAATTTCCATCATAGGCAGAAAGTACTGTCTCTCTCTCTCACACACGCACACACACACACACGTGTGTCAGGGTGATACGATGCAACGCCCTCAGCTGCACACTGGGAGCCACTTGGGTATTGAGGATTTGCTCAAGGGCACCTTAGTAACGTTAATGAGAGTGAGACACTGTTTCACTCTCTGCCCACATTTTGCTGCCAAGTGAATTGAACCTCCTGCATGAGGGAATAACGTATGAATGAATGTATGAATGAATTTAGCAGACAATCGTCCAGTTATTTCTGATGCATTAAAAATTTGTGAGTGACACAAAGTGTGTAATTTCTACGTGAGCAGGAAACCGTGAGAAATGATGTTTGAGGGGAAAAGAGAAACCTGTGGTTGTTGTCGTTGTTGTTGGTGAGATTGAGGTGAAGTCCGATCAGGTTTTAATGTGACGGGATAATCACCCTTCAGAAGAGGAGCGGAGCTGCTCCACATGGGCTCTGGGGGGAGGAGGGGGACTAAAACCGGCATCAGCACCTGATTGGTTCATTGTAGCGATGGAGGTGCTGAGGTGTCATGTCAGCCATCGATCTGCGGTCGGGTGTCTCAGTGTCAGGCCTCATTGACATTCTCTCGTCTTTCCGTGGAGGGAACTCATTAGATCTGTTTACGGCCTGGTTGGGCGGCGGGTCCATGTGCCAGGAATCCTTGTCTCATCAGCGGACGAGTCTTCGGCTGCCGGCTTTTTCTGGGAAGGAATTGTAACAGATCTACGGCATGTTCGCCGCCACTCAGGCTGTTGAATTGATCGTTCTGCTGACGCACACGCCTCAAACTCAGTGACACGCGTGTGCTCCCACAGTGTCCGCTTACAGCACAGCAGCCTTCAATCAGCTGAAATAAACCCTCACTGCTTTGAGTTTCTGTAACCTTCTACAAGACCAACATAGTCCGTGGTCCATAGTCCAAGCAGGTTTTCCATATTGTATGGTGGCCATCCAGAGTGGCAGCTGTAGTCAAAATTTAGTCAAAATTTAAAAATAATCTAATTGTATTGAAAAATATACCACATTATTTGGCTGATCAAAAATATATAGCTTGGACTATCTTTGACTGAATGTTTTGGAGTTATGCATAAAAATAGCAAAAAATGGTGACGGTCAACTCCAGTTTGTACAGGAGTCAAAAGATAACGTTGCTTCACTTTTGGTAAAATGTGATACAAACTATTGGTTGAGTTAATAGGGCTTTAAAAAGGAATAGTTTTACACCATCTGTGTAACATATGTCACATGTCATATAGAATGCAATGGACATCGAGCTTTTTTGATCTTTACTTTGCAGACCAAACATTCATCATGGTCAAAACTCTTCCATTTATCAATCCTATTAGCTTGAACCACTTTTTACCAAAATTGGAGCAGCTGTAACTTTTGTCCCATGTACAAACTGATGTTGACCTTTGTCACCATTTTCAATCAATCAATCAATCAACATTTATTTATAAAGCGCTTTACAGCACCGACTGGTGTCCAAAGTGCTTAACATTAAAAACACAAATTTACAAAAATAATCAAATCAATCAATCAATTTTTTTATATAGCACCAAATCACAACAAACAGTTGCCCCAAGGCGCTTTATATTGTAAGGCAAGGCCATACAATAATTATGTAAAACCCCAACGGTCAAAACGACCCCCTGTGAGCAAGCACTTGGCTACAGTGGGAAGGAAAAACTCCCTTTTAACAGGAAGAAACCTCCAGCAGAACCAGGCTCAGGTTCTGCTGGAGGTAAAAACACATATAAAATAAAAAAATTTAAAACAACACATAAAAAAGAACATAAAAATAACAGAACATGTCACCTCCCCACTAAGTGTTAAAAGCCAGTTTAAATAAATAAGTCTTTAACTTAGATTTAAAAAGTGCTAGGTCAGGAATAGTACATAACTCAAGAGGTAGCTCATTCCACAGTCTGGGGCCAGCTACCGCAAAAGCAGGATCACACCAGCGTTTATATCTTGACCTTGGAACATCTAAGTAAAGCTGGCCAGACGCCCTTAATGTCCTACTGTAGGTGCGCAAAGTTAAAATTTCAGACAAGTAGGGAGGTGCAAGGCCATAAATAGCCTTAAAATTTTAAAATCAATTCTAAAACGAACTGGAAGCCAGTGGAGTGAGTACAGGACGGGCGTAATATGCTCACGTCTAAAAGTGTTTGTCAAAAGACGAGCAGCAGCATTCTGCACCAACTGGAGACGTGCAAGAGACGACTGATTAATGCCCGAATCAAGTGCATTACAATAATCAAGTCTGGAGCTGATGAAAGCATGAATGGCTGTCTCAAGGTCACGTCTACTGAGAAAGTGCTTTATTTTAGCCAAAAGGCGAAGTTTGAAAAAACTAGCTTTGACAACAGAATTTATCTGTTGATCGAACCTCAAACAGCTGTCAAATATCACTCCCAAATTCTTGACAGCTGGTTTTACATAGTTAGCCAAAGCACCAAAATTTGGGGTTACCACATTTGGTATGCCAGTGCGCTCAAACACCATGATCTCAGTTTTACCATCATTCAGGTAAAGGAAGTTTTGGGACAGCTACTGCTTTACATCACAAATACAATTAAATAATGATGACAAAGCATCACTCCCATTAGTCCTCACAGGCAGATAGATTTGCAGATCATCTACATAACAATGAAAGGACAGGTTGTGCTGGGTTATAATTGACCCCAATGGCAGAATGTATAAAGAAAATAGAATCGGCCCAAGGACAGAACCCTGCGGCACTCCACAGCACAGAGGAGCAGTTGATGAGGAAAGGTCCCCAATCATGACAGAAAAGCTTCTTTCAGCCAAATGTGATCTAAACCACTTAAGTGCAGTACCATGAATGCCAATAAAATGTTCCAACCGGGAAAGAAGTACTGTGTGATCCACAGTATCAAAGGCTGCTGTGAGGTCCAACAGAACCAGCACAGCAGGATTCCCTCCATCCATCAAGTGCTGACTCAGTGCTGTGTCACGATATAAACCCAGATTGGAATTTTTCAAGGATGAGATTGTCTTCTAAAAATGATTCTAACTGTAAAAAGACAACCTTTTCTAAAACCTTAGACAGAAATGGCAGATGAGACACAGGTCTAAAATTGGATAAAACTGATGAGTCCAGGTGAGGTTTTTTAAGAAGAGGTCGAACCACAGCATGTTTAAAAGCAGCTGGAACAGACCCTGATCTAAGACAAGCATTGATAAAAGTTAGGAGACCCGCCCCAACAGTATTAAAAACCTCCTCCAGCACCTTAGCTGGAACAACATCAAAAGGACAACTTGTAGATTTTATGTGTTTTACAACATCAGGGAGAGATGCAAAAGAAATGGGCTCAAACTGTTCGAGCACAGCAGAATGTGCACGAGGAGCAGACAACTCAACATTACAGCTCTGATCAGCGTTCTGTCTGACTGATGAAACCTTATCAATAAAAAACTGAAGAAACTCCTCACAGGTTGTGGTTGTAGCGTCCATCAAAACAGAGGTGTGTGGATTTCCAACTGAGTTTATAGTCTGAAATAACACACTGGGACGATGACAACTGCGCGAAATAATATGAGACAGATATTGTGCTTTTGCCTCCTTCACAGCCTTCTGATAGTCAGACTGTCCCTCAGAAAACCCAGAGACACCTGTAGTTTGTCCTTTTTCCATTTTCTCTCCGCCTGTCTGCAGCGTTGCCTGAGGGCACGGGTCGTGGCATTTAACCAGGGGTCGGATTTTGATTTCCTGGATTTGCAGCGCATCGGTGCAACAGAGTTCAAAATTACTGTGCATGTGGAGTGGAAAAAAGAGAGGATGTTATCTGGGAGTAATGGAGAAACCAGTCCATTCATGGCATAAAACTGAGAGTCCATGAAGGCAGCAGCAAAGTCCCCTGCTGTCGAGGAGGTGACCAAACGGCGGCGAGAGACAGGAACAAGTGGCTTACTAGCAGATGGAGGAGCAATAAATTCAAAAATAACAGGAAAGTGATCTGAAATAGCAGCGTCTCATATGTCCTTAAGTGAAATTGAGAGCCCAAAAGAAATAACCAGGTCCAAGGTGTGTCCAGGATTATGTGTTGGTCCATCCACAACTTGTATTAGACCAAAAGAGTTCAGGAGGCTTTTAAAATCATCAGCCAGCTGATTAGAAGGACAACAGATATGAATATTAAAATCACCACAGACAGACAGTCGAACTCCATCACAAACAACTGAAGTTCAAAAGTGGAGTAGGCATTAGAAGATAAAAATCAGCATTTAAAGCTGTCTTTAAAAACCGTGGCCACACCACCGCCTCGACCTGATGCTCGACCTGCTGAAAAATGAGCAGCCGGGGGGGAGGAGCTCAGAAAAGGCGCTATTTTCACCTGGTTTCAACCAGGTCTCCGTTAACAGGAGAAAGTCCAGATCACGACTGGAGAAAAAGTCATTCAAAATGAAAGTCTTACTTGTGAGTGACCTTGTGTTGACGAGCGCCACACGGACTGAGCGCACGTCAGTCTGCTGCGAGACACGACTGAGCGGGCGCAGGTTCTCCGCACGCAGCCACGACTGCAGCTCCTCACAGGACGGCGACGCGGAAGTGGAGATCCGGCACCCCGGACAACCGGCCGGAGCCACCGATAGCGAAAAGTCAGGGAACGCCGCACGTCGTAGCCGTCATATGGTATGAAGAATCCGGCTATGAATTGTCGTGGAGCATGTTTGCAGGAAACAGCCAGGCACACTCTGAGCCGAACACGGACTCCTCTCTTCCCGCGTCCTCTGCGGCGCAGACGCCGAGGCAACACGCCAAGCGGCCGGCGTAGAAAGTCCGGTACAGACGCTATGACAGGCGGCGGGGGCAGCCGCGTCCCTGGCCGTCCGCCCGAGCCAGAAACAGCAAGATTATCCAGCGAAGCCCGAACGCTGATAAGAGTCTGGCGATCATACACCAGGAGCGGTGACACATTCCATGCAACAAAGTGCAAAAACAATAAAAACAACACTAAAAGAAGCGAGTGCTGACGGCAGGCCACATACAACGGCAGTGTTTGTAACCCCATAACTTCATAACATTCAGACATAGATAGTCCAAACTATACCTTGTTGGAATCTTTATGATCAGACAAATAATGTGGTACACTCTTCTAAATGACTGAAGCATTTTTACATTTTGAGCCCTATGTGGCTACAGCTGCCTCCCTGAATGGCCACCATACATTTGGTGTAGGTCGTGGTACACTAAGGCTGGATTTCAAGGGTCTCCTTAAGTTGTACTGATGAAGTCAGAATTGACTACTGGCCTGTGCGGCGCTGTAGTTGGAGTGCGTGGTGCATATGTATATTCTCAAACACTCGACAAAATCCCAAACACCCGAAGCGAGCGTGTTGTTAGGTGACAAGTCAGCACCACCTCCTCCTCCTCCACTGTACAAAAATAAAAACAGAGGTGGCGGGGGCGTCTGCACCTCCCGGTCCATCGCTCTCAGCGGCCGTTATTGATTGTGACGTGCGCTCGCAGTGCACCTTCCCAGTCGCCTGTCAGCCAGATGCATCCTGGCAGGTCTGCCCACCACCACCCCTCCACCCCTTTGACAGCTCCCGCGTGGCAGGAAGGCTGTTGGGGTAGTGATGGCATTGGGGGGAGGAAGGGAGAGCAATTTTCCTGCCCTGGCCTGCAGAAGGGGAACCTTGACCCCGCTGACCCTCTCCAAAGAGCGTTTTTGCTACAAGGTGAGTGTCGCCGCCTGCTCGGCTTAGCTTCTGTTTGAGCAAACGCAGGTCTGTCACAGCGGATCTTCTCAGCCTAAAAACGCTCGCAGGGTAATGATGGAGTGTTCGAGTCTGCACCCTGCATCACTGCCGCGTTTTAGGAAGACAAACCTCCTCTGACCCCCGACGCCCCCCGCCTGCACAGCTTACCTAACACCAGCGTTTGCAGAAGGTGCATCTCGTACACGCTCCGCGGAGCACACAGGTAATGAGTTAGCTCGGGGGAGGTCAACATGACTGCACGCGTGTGAGAGTGTGAAATTACCTGACACAGCTTTCATCAGCGCAAGGTGCTTCCCCGTCTGTGTTCACAGCCGTGGGATTTGTCTGTGTGAGGAGAGAATGCAACATATGCCATGTGGCGGAAGCGCCGGTCCAGAACGCCTCGTGGCGGCATCAAGGCACAAGGCGGCGCTGGCGGCGTGAAACTGGCACACTTTAACACTGATACGTGCAAAGAACAAAAGAGCTCAGTACTCATTAGTGTGCATAGGTCAGCAGAAACCCAACAGGGAAGCCACCCAACATAAAGCTTTGACCTGCTTTTATCTCTTTATGACATCATATGGAAGTCAACATCAGGCTTCTGTGTAAAATTCTAAATAAAGTAATAAGTTACAAATCTGGACAACATTATCTAGTAAGTACTTATACCTTATTTAATAAGTACTTTAACAGAACACAAATGATCACTTTTACAGCCAGTTGTCCTTGAGACATGTTCAGTGACTGAAACGTTAACTGTAGTTCTGTTAAATCAGTCATTTAAAAAAAGTGTATGAGTCGGTGCAGCAACTCTGTCTAAATCCTCAACAACTGACTGAGCACACACAGAGGAGGCAAGTGAGGGAAGCCACCAAGACACCCGTGAAGACTCTGAAGGTGTGACAAGATGATCCTGACTCAACTGTGTTTCTGAACCACCACAGCTTGATTTGATACCAGAACCAATCACCTCAAAGAACAGCTAATCATATCAACCGGCAGTGTTGTGTGTCAAAGTCAATTTTCAATTTAGTTTCATTTACATAAATCAAATCAAATCAATTTTATTTATATGGTGCCAAATCACAACAAACAGTTGCCCAAGGCGCTTCATATTGTAAGGCAAGGCCATACAATAATTACGGAAAAACCCCAACGATCAAAACGACCCCCTGTGAGCAAGCACTTGACGACAGTGGGAAGGAAAAACTCCCTTTTAACAGGAAGAAACCTCCAGCAGAACCAGGCTCAGGGAGGGGCAGTCTCCTGCTGGGACTGGTTGGGGCTGAGGGAGAGAACCAGGAAAAAGACATGCTGTGGAGGGGAGCAGAGATCAATCAGTAATGATTAAATGCAGAGTGGTGCATATAGAGCAAAAAGAGAAAGAAACACTCAGTGCATCATGGGAACCCCCCAGCAGTCTAAGTCTATAGCAGCATAACTAAGGGATGGTTCAGGGTCACCTGATCCAGCCCTAACTATAAGCTTTAGCAAAAAGGAAAGTTTTAAGCCTAATCTTAAAAGTAGAGAGGGTCTCTGTCTCCCTGATCTGAATTGGGAGCTGGTTCCACAGGAGAGGAGCCTGAAAGCTGAAGGCTCTGCCTCCCATTCTACTCTTACAAACCCTAGGAACTACAAGTAAGCCTGCAGTCTGAGAGCGAAGCGCTCTATTGGGGTGATATGGTACTATGAGGTCCCTAAGATAAGATGGGACCTGATTATTCAAAACCTTATAAGTAAGAAGAAGAATTTTAAATTCTATTCTAGAATTAACAGGAAGCCAATGAAGAGAGGCCAATATGGGTGAGATATGCTCTCTCCTTCTAGTCCCCGTTAGTACTCTAGCTGCAGCATTTTGAATTAACTGAAGGCTTTTCAGGGAACTTTCAGGACAACCTGATAATAATGAATTACAATAGTCCATCCTAGAGGAAATAAATGCATGAATTAGTTTTTCAGCATCACTCTGAGACAAGACCTTTCTAATTTTAGAGATATTGTGCAAATGCAAAAAAGCAGGCCTACATATTTGTTTAATATGCGCATTGAATGACATATCCTGATCAAAAATGACTCCAAGATTTCTCACAGTATTACTAGAGGTCAGGGTAATGCCATCCAGAGTAAGGATCTGGTTAGACACCATGTTGTGGGGCCAAGTACAATAAATTCAGTTTTATCTGAGTTTAAAAGCAGGAAATTAGAGGTCATCCATGTCTTTATGTCTGTAAGACAATCCTGCAGTTTAGCTAATTGGTGTGTGTCCTCTGGCTTCATGGATAGATAAAGCTGGGTATCATCTGCATAACAATGAAAATTTAAGCAATGCCGTCTAATAATACTGCCTAAGGGAAGCATGTATAAAGTGAATAAAATTGGTCCTAGCACAGAACCTTGTGGAACTCCATAATTAACCTTAGTCTGTGAAGAAGACTCCCCATTTACATGAATAAATTGTAATCTATTAGATAAATATTATTCAAATCACCGCAGCGCAGTGCCTTTAATACCTATGGCATGCTCTAATCTCTGTAATAAAATTGTATGGTCAACAGTATCAAAAGCAGCACTGAGGTCTAACAGAACAAGCACAGAGATGAGTCCACTGTCTGAGGCCATTAGAAGATCATTTGTAACCTTCACTAATGCTGTTTCTGTACTATGATGAATTCTAAACCCTGACTGAAACTCTTCAAATAGACCATTCCTCTGCAGATGATCAGCTGTTTTACAACTACCCTTTCAAGAATTTGTGAGAGAAAAGGAAGGTTGGAGATTGGCCTAAACCAAATACCGGCATCACTGAAAGCAGCAAAAGAGAACGATATGTCTTTGGGATGGTTATGAGTAATTTTTTGTCTAATAGTTAAAATTTTATTAGCAAAGAAAGTCATGAAGTCATTACTAGTTAAAGTTAAAGGAATACTCGGCTCAATAGAGCTCTGACTCTTTGTCAGCCTGGCTACAGTGCTGAAAAGAAACCTGGGGTTGTTCTATTTTCTTCAATTAGTGATGAGTAGTAAGATGTCCTAGCTTTACGGAGGGCTTTTTTATAGAGCAACAGATTCTTTTTCCAGGCTAAGTGAAGATCTTCTAAATTAGTGAGACCCCATTTCCTCTCCAACTGACGGGTTATCAGGCACTTCTGATTTAAGACTCTCTTTTTCAGAGGACCTACAGCATCCAAAGTTGTCCTCAATGAGAATATAAAACTATTGACGAGAATCTATCTCACTCACAGAGTTTAGGTAGCTACTCTGCCCTGTGTTGGTATATGGCATTGGAGAACATAAAGAAGGAATCATATCCTTAAACCTAGTTACAGCGCTTTCTCAAAGACGTCTACTGTAATGAAACTTATTCCCCACTGCTGGGTAGTCCATCAGAGTAAATGTAAATGTTATTAAGAAATGATCAGACAGAAGGGAGTTTTCAGGGAATACTGTTAAGTCTTCTATTTCCATACCATAAGTCAGAACAAGATCTAAGGTATGATTAAAGTGGTGGGTGGACTCATTTACATTTTGAGCAAAGCCAATTGAGTCTAATAATAGATTAAATGCAGTGTTGAGGCTGTCATTCTCAGCATCTGTGTGGATGTTAAAATCGCCCACTATAATTATCTGAGCTAAGCACTAAGTCAGAGAAAAGGTCCAAAAATTCACAGAGAAACTCACAGTAACGACCAGGTGGACGATAGATAACAACAAATAAAACTGGTTTTTGGGACTTCCAATTTGGATGGACAAGACTAAGAGTCAAGCTTTCAAATGAATTAAAGGTCTGTCTGGGTTTTTGATTAATTAATAAGCGGGAATGGAAGATTGCTGCTAATCCTCCACGTCGGCCCGTGCTACGAGCGTTCTGGCAGTTAGTGTGACTCGGGGGTGTTGACTCATTTAAACTAACATATTCATCCTGCTGTAACCAAGTTTCTGTAAGGCAGAATAAATCAATATGTTGATCAATTATTATATCATTTACCAACAGGGACTTAGAAGAGAGAGATCTAATGTTTAATAGACCACATTTAACTGTTTTAGTCTGTGGTGCAGTTGAAGGTGCTATATTATTTTTTCTTTTTGAATTTTTATGCTTAAATAGATTTTTGCTGGTTATTGGTGGTCTGGGAGCAGGCACCGTCTCTACGGGGATGGGGTATTGGGGGGATGGCAGGGGGAGAGAAGCTGCAGAGAGGTGTTTAAGACTACAACTCTGCTTCCTGGTCCCAACCCTGGATAGTCACCGTTTGGAAGAAAATTGGCCAGATTTCTAGAAATGAGAGCTGCTCCATCCAAAGTGGGATGGATGCCGTCTCTCCTAACAAGACCAGGTTTTCCCCAAAAGCTTTGCCAATTATCTATGAAGCCCACCTGCATTTTTTTGGACACCACTCAGACAGCCAGCAATTCAAGGAGAACATGCGGCTAAACATGTCACTCCCGGTCTGATTGGGATTGTTTTTGCAAAGTTACACACCGATTCAATATTAATTTTAGAACTGATTGGCGTAACCGGGTGTCATTACTGCCGACGTGAATTACAATCTTACCAAATTTACGCTTAGTCTTAGCCAGCAGTTCCAAATTTCCTTCAATGTCGCCTGCTCTGGCCCCCGGAAGACAATTGACTATGGTTGCTGGTGTCGCTACCTTCACATTTCTCAAAACAGAGTCGCCAATAACCAGAGTTTGTTCCTCGGTGGGTGTGTCGCCGAGTGGGGAAAAACGGTTAGAAATGTGAACGGGTTGGCGGTGTACACGGGGCTTCTGTTTAGGGCTACGCTTCCTCCTCACAGTCACCCAGTCGGCCTGCTTTCCCGGCTGCTCGGGATCTGCCAGAGGGAAACTAACGGCGGCTAAGCTACCTTGGTCCGCACCGACTACAGGGGCCTGGCTAGCTGTAGAATTTTCCACGGTGCAGAGCCGAGTCTCCAGTTCGCCCAGCCTGGCCTCCAAAGCTACGAATAAGCTACACTTATTACAAGTACCATTACTGCTAAAGGAGGCCGAGGAATAACTAAACATTTCACACCCAGAGCAGAAAAGTGCAGGAGAGACAGGAGAAGCCGCCATGCTAAACCGGCTAAGAGCTAGTAGCTGCGCTAAGCTAGTAGATTCCTAAAAACACACAAAGTGAATAATGTGTAAATAATTTAGAGGTGATTCAGCAGAGGGAGTGCTTTAGTTAAGGCACGTGAAGATTACACTGGGAAACAAATCGTTATCTAGTTAACTAGATCAATCTAACTGCGCAGATTAAACAGCTAACAGATACAGCAAAACACCGCTGTGCTCCGGAACAGGAAGTGATACAATACCGCAGTGAGAGCCAACCACCAGTAGAGGCAGTAGAGAGCACCAAATCACAACAGAGGTGCCTCAAGGTGCTTCACACAAGTAAGGTCTAACCTTACAAACCCCCAGAGTAAGGAAAAACTCCCTCTACAGACATAAATTACAGAACAATTCACAAAACAAATATACAGCAAATGCTGTTGGTGCACAGGACAGGATGGTCTAAGTCTAAAATCCAGGCCAACAGGAGGGTCTAAGTCTAAAATCCAGGCCAACAGGAGGGTCTAAGTCTAAAATTCAGCTCAGGCGATCAGTCTGTGTCTCCACTTTGTATCTGACTCCTGGTTAAATTAATGGACGGACTCGTTTGATTCCTCATTCTGTGACTCATCACCTATTTTTCAACCTCAGCAGGAGATGTTGCTTTTCCAGTCACAGCGGCACGGACGAGCAGAACAGGAAAAGACTTCCTGCCTGAAATGTTTCACTTGTAAGATTCAGAAGTTGAAGCTGCTGTTGTTTTGCTGATGATACACACGTTTTTGTTTCTCTGTTATCTGATGGTTTGAGTCCTGCAGGTCCACTGGTAATCTTTGAAGGTCTGCACACGCTTCGCAGAGCTGCATCAAGAAGTAGATCTACCAGCAGGTTACTGGTCCCTGTGGTCCATCAATGTCATGTTTGACCCCTATGACCTCAACCTTCATGCAAGTGATTGACCTCTGTCTGACCTTACAGTTCTTGACTCCACCGAAGTGTGTGTGCTACATTCAGTCCAAACTGGAATGAAAATCAAATTCCTTCACGGGCAACGTCAGGGTCAACAAACAGACAGGGCAGGGCAATTCAGGAACTCACCTCCACATGTGTGCAACGTTTAATGCGAGTTGGAATGACAAACTTTGATTTTTGAACGTTGACTCCAGTGACCTTGACCCTAGTGATTGACCTTGAGCAAAGCTGACCTTGCTTGTGTGCCACATTTGGTGTGAATCAGAGTGAAAATACTCTTTTTTTTCTTTTCTTTTCTTTTTTTACCTCTGACCCATTGACCTTGACCTTTGCCAAAACAAACCCTTTCAGGTCAACAAACATTTTGTTATGATTGATTGGTTTTAGAAAGACCCGTTGTATAATGACTCACTTCCTGATTAAAAGTCTACAGTGTTCAGGAACTGCTCTGTTCACAAAAAAACCTTCAGACACCTTCAGTACATCGAAGTTGTCCATATTTCTGTGTTCTTCTTCATGTCTGTGATGGTGTTTGTGTTTCTACGTGTTCTTCTTCATGTCTGTGATGGTGTTTGTGTTTCTACGTGTTCTTCTTCATGTCTGTGATGGTGTTTGTGTTTCTACGTGTTCTTCTTCATGTCTGTGATGGTGTTTGTGTTTCTACGTGTTCTTCTTCACGTCTGTGATGGTGTTTGTGTTTCTACGTGTTCTTCTTCACGTCTGTGATGGTGTTTGTGTTTCTGCGTGTTCTTCTTCACGTCTGTGATGGTGTTTGTGTTTCTATGTGTTCTTCACATCTATGATGGTGTTTGTGTTTCTACGTGTTCTTCTTCACGTCTGTGATGGTATTTGTGTTTCTACGTGTTCTTCTTCATGTCTGTGATGGTGTTTGTGTTTCTATGTGTTCTTCTTCACATCTGTGATGGTGTTTGTGTTTCTACGTGTTCTTCTTCACATCTGTGATGGTGTTTGTGTTTCTACGTGTTCTTCTTCATGTCTGTGATGGTGTTTGTGTTTCTATGTGTTCTTCTTCACATCTGTGATGGTGTTTGTGTTTCTATGAGTTCTTCTTCACATCTGTGATGGTGTTTGTGTTTCTGCGTGTTCTTCACGTCTGTGATGGTGTTTGTGTTTCCGCGTGTTCTTCTTCACGTCTGTGATGGTGTTTGTGTTTCTGCGTGATCTTCATGTCTGTGATGGTGTTTGTGTTTCCGCGTGTTCTTCTTCACGTCTGTGATGGTGTTTGTGTTTCCGCGTGTTCTTCTTCGCGTCTGTGATGGTGTTTGTGTTTCCGCGTGTTCTTCTTCACGTCTGTGATGGTGTTTGTGTTTCCGCGTGTTCTTCTTCATGTCTGTGATGGTGTTTGTGTTTCTATGTGTTCTTCTTCACGTCTGTGATGGTGTTTGTGTTTCCGCGTGTTCTTCTTCACGTCTGTGATGGTGTTTGTGTTTCTATGTGTTCTTCTTCACATCTGTGATGGTTTTGTGTTTCCGCGTGTTCTTCTTCACGTCTGTGATGGTGTTTGTGTTTCTATGTGTTCTTCTTCACATCTGTGATGGTTTTTGTGTTTCCGCGTGTTCTTCTTCACATCTGTGATGGTGTTTGTGTTTCTATGTGTTCTTCTTCACGTCTGTGATGGTGTTTGTGTTTCTACGTGTTCTTCTTCACGTCTGTGATGGTGTTTGTGTTTCTACGTGTTCTTCTTCACGTCTGTGATGGTGTTTGTGTTTCTACGTGTTCTTCTTCACGTCTGTGATGGTGTTTGTGTTTCTACGTGTTCTTCTTCACGTCTGTGATGGTGTTTGTGTTTCTACGTGTTCTTCTTCACGTCTGTGATGGTGTTTGTGTTTCCACGTGTTCTTCATGTCTGTGATGGTGTTTGTGTTTCTACGTGTTCTTCTTCACGTCTGTGAAGGTGTTTGTGTTTACGCGTGTTCTTCTTCACGTCTGTGATGGTGTTTGTGTTTCTATGTGTTCTTCTTCACATCTGTGATGGTTTTTGTGTTTCCGCGTGTTCTTCTTCACGTCTGTGATGGTGTTTGTGTTTCTGCATGTTCTTCTTCAATTCTGTGATGGTGTTTGTGTTTCCGCGTCTTCTTCTTCAATTCTGTGATGGTTTTTGTGTTTCTACGTGTTCTTCTTCACGTCTGTGATGGTGTTGTGTTTCTGCGTGTTCACATCTGTGATGGTGTTTGTGTTTGTGTTTCTATGTGTTCTTCTTCATGATGTCCATGTTTCTATGTGTTCTTCATGTCTGTGATAGTGTTTGTGTTTCTACGTGTTCTTCTTCACGCCTGTGATGGTGTTTGTGTTTCTACATGTTCTTCTTCATGATGTCCATGTTTCTACGTGTTCTTCATGTCTGTGATGGTGTTTGTGTTTCTCTGTGTTCTTCATGTCTGTGATGGTGTTTGTGTTTCCCCGTTTTCTTCTTCACGTCTGTGATGGTGTTTGTGTTTCTACATGTTCTTCTTCATGATGTACATGTTTCTACGTGTTCTTCATGTCTGTGATGGTGTTTGTGTTTCTCTGTGTTCTAATTCACGTCTGTGATGGTGTTTGTGTTTCCCCGTTTTCTTATTCACGTCTGTGATGGTGTTTGTGTTTCTACCTGTTCTTCTTCACGTCTGTGATGGTGTTTGTGTTTCTACGTGTTCTTCTTCACGTCTGTGATGGTGTTTGTGTTTCCACGTGTTCTTCTTCACGTCTGTGATGGTGTTTGTGTTTCCACGTGTTCTTCTTCACGTCTGTGATGGTGTTTGTGTTTCCCCGTGTTCTTCTTCACATCTGTGATGTTTGTGTTTCCCCGTGTTCTTCTTCACATCTGTGATGTTTGTGTTTCTACGTGTTCTTCTTCACGTCTCTGATGTTTGTGTTTCTGCGTGTTCTTCTTCACGTCTGTGATGGTGTTTGTGTTTCTCCGTGTTCTTCTACACATCTGTGATGGTGTTTGTGTTTCTCCGTGTTCTTCTTCACGTTGGCAAGCGTTCACGTCGGACTATGTAGTTTTCTCTGGGCCCCTCCCCAATCGGACCGGGAGTGACATGTTTAGCCGCATATTGTCCTTGAATTGCTGGCTGTCTGAGTGGTGTCCAAAAAATGAGGTGGGCTTCATAGATAATTGGCAAAGCTTCTGGGGAAAACCTGGTCTTGTTAGGAGAGACAGCATCCGTCCCACTTTGGATGGAGCAGCTCTCATTTCTAGAAATCTGGCCAATTTTCTTAAATCCTCCAAACCGTGACTATCCAGGGTTGGGACCAGGAAGCAGAGTTGTAGTCTTACACACCTCTCTGCAGCTAACTGTCAGAATGCTCGTAGCACGGGCCGAGGGGGAGGATTAGCAGCAATCTTCCACTCCAGCTTATTAATTAATCAAAAACCCAGACAGACCTTTAATTCATTTGAAAGCTTGACTCTTAGTCTTGTCCATCCAAATTGGAAGTCCCAAAAACCAGTTTTATTTGTTGTTATCTATCATCCACCTGGTCGTTACTGTGAGTTTCTCTGTGAATTTTCAGACCTTTTGTCTGACTTAGTGCTTAGCTCAGATAAGATAATTATAGTGGGCGATTTTAACATCCACATAGATGCTGAGAATGACAGCCTCAACACTGCATTTAATCTATTATTAGACTCAATTGGCTTTGCTCAAAATGTAAATGAGTCCACCCACCACTTTAATCATACTTTAGATCTTGTTTTGACTTATCGTATGGAAATTGAAGACTTAACAGTATTCCCTGACAACCCCCTTCTGTCTGATCATTTCTTAATAACATTTACATTTACTTTAATGGACTACCCAGCAGTGGAGAATAAGTTTCATTACAGTAGAGGTCTTTCGGAAAGCGCTGTAACTAGGTTTAAGGATATGATTCCTTCTTTATGTTCTCCAATGCCATATACCAACACAGTGCAGAGTAGCTACCTAAACTCTGTGAGTGAGATAGATTATCTTGTCAATAGTTTTACATCTTCATTGAGCACAACTTTGGATGCTGTAGCTCCTCTGAAAAAGACAGCCTTAAATCAGAAGTGCCTGACTCTGTGGTATAACTCACAAACTTGCAGCTTAAAGCAGATAACCCATAAGTTGGAGAGGAAATGGCGTCTCACTAATTTAGAAGATCTTCAATTAGCCTGGAAAAAGAGTCTGTTGCTCTATAAAAAAAGCCCTCCGTAAAGCTAGGACATCTTACTACTCATCACTAATTGAAGAAAATAAGAACAACCCCAGGTTTCTTTTCAGCACTGTAGCCAGGCTGACAAAGAGTCAGAGCTCTCTTGAGTCGAGTATTCCTTTAACTTTAACTAGTAATGACTTCATGACTTTCTTTGCTAACAAAATTTTAACTATTAGAGGAAAAAATTACTCATAACCATCCCAAAGACATATCGTTATCTTTGGCTGCTTTCAGTAATGCTGGTATTTGGTTAGACTCTTTCCCTCCGATTGTTCTGTCTGAGTTATTTTCATTAGTCACTTCCTCCAAACCATCAACATGTCTATTAGACCCCGTTCCTACCAGGCTGCTCAAGGAAGCCCTACCATTAATTAATGCTTCAATCTTAAATATGATCAGTCTATCTTTATTAGTTGGCTATGTACCACAGGCTTTTAAGGTGGCAGTAATTAAACCATTACTTAAAAAGCCATCACTTGACCCAGCTATCTTAGCTAATTATAGGCCAATCTCCAACCTTTCTTTTCTCTCAAAAATTCTTGAAAGGGTAGTTGTAAAAGAGCTAACTTATCATCTGCAGAGGAATGGTCTATTTGAAGAGTTTCAGTCAGGTTTTAGAATTCATCATAGTACAGAAACAGCATTAGTGAAGGATACAAATGACCTTCTTATGGCCTCAGACAGTGGACTCATCTCTCTGCTTGTCCTGTTAGACCTCAGTGCTGCTTTTGATATTGTTGACCATAAAATTTATTACAGAGATTAGAGCATGCCATAGGTATTAAAGGCACTGCGCTGCGGTGGATTGAATCATATTTATCTAATAGATTACAATTTGTTCATGTAAATGGGGAGTCTTCTTCACAGACTAAGGTTAATTATGGAGTTCCACAAGGTTCTGTGCTAGGACCAGTTTTATTCACTTTATACATGCTTCCCTTAGGCAGTATTATTAGAAAGCATTGCTTAAATTTTCATTGTTATGCAGATGATACCCAGCTTTATCTATCCATGAAGCCAGAGGACACACACCAATTAGTTAAACTGCAGGAATGTCTTACAGACATAAAGACATGGATGACCTCTAATTTCCTGCTTTTAAACTCAGATAAAACTGAAGTTATTGTACTTTGGCCCCACAAATCTTAGAAACATGGTGTCTAACCAGATCCTTACTCTGGATGGCATTACCCTGACCTCTAGTAATACTGTGAGAAATCTTGGAGTCATTTTTGATCAGGATATGTCCTTCAATGCACATATTAAGCAAATATGTAGGACTGCTTTTTTACATTTGCGCAATATCTCTAAAATTAGAAAGGTCTTGTCTCAGAGTGATGCTGAAAAACTAATTCATGCATTTATTTCCTCTAGGGTGGACTATTGTAATTCATTATTATCAGGTTGTCCTAAAAGTTCTGTTGGGAAAGTGTAGTGACACGGACCCACAACAGGGGGCGTAAATGAACGGACAATAGAGGGAGTTAAATTAGAACACTTTACTGTTGTGAATGTCACAACCACACACAGAAGATTATAGAATAGATACAAGTCAATTAATGAAGGTGTCGTGTTGGCAGGCTCGACGATAGGAGACGCCCGTCTGGAGATGAACCGGAACCACATGATTTCCACCGCCACCGAACCTGAAGGATACTGGAGCCGCCAAGTCCCGAAGTCCGCAGGTGGCCACCGTCTCAGCGTGTCGGATCTGGTACTGCTCTCAAAGAAGTCGATATCTCGGCGACGTGGTGGAGGTGTCATCCTGCTTTTATTCAGGGTGAGATGCAGATGATCGGTGACAGCTGTCATAGTTGATGAGTGACAGCTGTCACCTCGGCTGTTCCTGTAAGGCGGCAGCGCCCTCTCGTGCCTGAAGCCCGCACTTCAGGCAGGGCGCCCTCTGGTGGTGGGCCAGCAGTACCTCCTCTTCTGGCGGCCCACACAACAGGACCCCCCCCTCAACGGGCGCCTCCTGGCGCCCGACCAGGCTTGTCCGGGTGGCGTCGGTAAAAATCGACCAGGAGGGCCGGGTCCAGGATGAAGCTCCTCTTCACCCAGGAGCATTCTTCGGGTCCATACCCCTCCCAGTCCACCAAATATTGGAAGCCCCGGCCCATTCGACGGACATCCAAGAGCCAGCGTACTGTCCAAGCTGGCTCCCCGTCGATGATACGGGCAGGAGGCGGCGCCGGACTGGGTGCACAGAGGGGTGAGGTGTGATGTGGTTTCAACCGGGAGACATGAAAGACTGGATGGATCCGCAGTGGATCGGCCGGGAGTTGGAGCCTCACTGCGGTGGGACTGAGGACCTTGAGGATACGGAACGGCCATATATAGCGGTCCTTTAATTTTGGGAAAGCCACCTGGAGAGGTATGTCCCTCGTAGATAGCCATACCTCCTGCCCGGGCTGGTATGCGGGGGCCGGGGACCGTCGACGGTCTGCATGGGCCTTTGCCCTCGTCCGGGCCCTCAACAAGGCCGAACGGGCGGTGCGCCACACCCGACGGCATCTCCGCAGGTGGGCCTGGACCGAGGGCTCACCGACCTCTCCCTCCACCACAGGAAACAAAAGGGGTTGGTACCCCAGACACACCTCGAACGGGGAGAGGCCGGTGGCAGAGGACACTTGGCTGTTATGCGCGTACTCGATCCAGGCCAGGTGTTCACTCCAAGCCGTCGGGTGTGCGGATGTCGTACAACGCAGGGCCTGCTCCAGCTCTTGATTGGCCCGTTCAGCCTGTCCGTTCGTCTGAGGGTGATACCCAGACGAGAGGCTCACGGTGGCCCCCAGTTCCCGGCAGAAACTTCTCCACACCTGCGAGGAGAACTGGGGACCGCGATCCGATATGATGTCTGTTGGTATCCCATGCAGACGGACGACATGGCGAACCAGGAGATCCGCTGTCTCCTGGGCCGATGGGAGCTTCGGGAGTGCCACGAAGTGGGCCGCCTTGGAGAACCGGTCCACTATCGTGAGGATGGTGGTGTGCCCCCGGGACGGCGGGAGGCCCGTGACGAAATCCAGACCGATGTGGGACCAGGGGCGATGAGGCACAGGAAGCGGCTGAAGGAGTCCCTGTGCCTTCTGGTGGTCCGCCTTGCCCCTGGCGCAGGTGGTGCAGGCCTGGATATAAGCCCGGACGTCAGCCTCCAGAGACGCCCACCAGAAGCGCTGCCGGACCACTGCCACGGTCCTACGCACCCCTGGGTGGCAGGAGAGCTTGGACCCATGACAGAAGTCCCGGACGGCAGCCCTGGCTTCTGGTGGGACGTATAGTCTATTTTTCGGCCCTGTTCCGGGATCCGGGCTCCGTGCCAGGGCCTCCCGGACGGTCTTCTCCACGTCCCAGGTAAGGGTAGCCACGATAGTGGACTCCGATACGATGGGTTCCGGTGGATCTGACAGCTCGGTCTTGACTTCATGTTCGTGCACCCGGGACAGGGCATCCGACTTCTGGTTTTTGGTCCCGGGGCGGTAAGTGATCCGGAAGTCAAAACGGCCGAAAAACAGTGACCAGCGGGCTTGCCTGGGGTTCAGTCGGTTGGCGGTCCTGGTATACTCCAGGTTCCGGTGGTCAGTAAAAACCGTGAAAGGCACTGACACCCCCTCCAGCAGGTGTCTCCACTCCTCAAGAGCCTCTTTCACCGCAAGGAGCTCTCGATTGCCCACGTCATAGTTCCGCTCTGCTGGGGTCAACCTGCGGGAGAAATAGGCACACGGGTGAAGAACCTTATCGGTCTCTCCGCTCTGGGATAGCATGGCTCCTATCCCTGAGTCAGAGGCGTCCACTTCAACCCCAAACTGGGATCGGGCTGCACCAAGACGTGTGCAGTCGAGAAGCGCTGTTTCAACTCCCTGAACGCGGCATCGCACTGATCCGACCAGGTGAAGGGGACTTTTGGTGAGGTCAGGGCTGTCAGGGGGCTAACTACCTGACTATACCCCTTAATGAACCTCCTGTAAAAATTTGCGAAGCCGAGGAACTGTTGCAGCTTCCTACGGCTCGTAGGTTGGGGCCAGTCTCTCACCGCTGTGACCTTGGCCGGATCCGGGGCGACGGAGTTGGAGGAGATGATAAACCCCAGGAAGGACAAAGAGGTGCGGTGAAACTCACACTTCTCGACCTTCACAAACAGCCGGTTCTCTAACAACCGCTGCAGGACCTGACGTACATGCCGTACATGGGTCTCAGGGTCCAGAGAAAAAATGAGTATATCGTCCAGATATACGAAGACGAATCGGTGCAGGAAGTCCCGCAAGACGTCATTTACCAAAGCTTGGAACGTCGCGGGGGCGTTAGTGAGGCCGAACGGCATGACCAGGTACTCAAAATGACCTAACGGGGTGTTGAATGCCGTCTTCCATTCGTCTCCCTTCCGGACCCGAACCAGGTGATATGCGTTCCTAAGATCCAGCTTTGTGAATATTTTGGCTCCATGCAGGGTGGTGAACACCGAATCCAACAAAGGTAACGGGTATCGGTTGCGAACCGTGATCTCGTTAAGCCCCCGGTAATCAATGCATGGACGAAGACCGCCATCTTTCTTGCCCACAAAAAAGAAACCTGCCCCCATCGGGGAGGTGGAGTTACGGATCAGCCCGGCAGCTAAGGAGTCCCGGATGTAGGTCTCCATCGATTCGCGCTCAGGTCGGGAGAGGTTGTACAGCCTGCTGGACGGGAACTCCACGCCTGGCATCAAATCGATGGCACAATCGTACGGACGGTGCGGAGGAAGGGTGAGTGCCCGATCCTTGCTAAAAACGTCAGCAAGATCGTGGTACTCAACCGGCACCGCCGACAGATTGGGGGGAACTTTGACCTGCTCCTTAGCCTGGGAACCGGGAGGGACCGAGGATCCCAAACACACCCGATGGCAGGTCTCACTCCACTGTACCACCACCCCGGACGGCCAATCAATCCGGGGATTGTGTTTTAGCATCCAGGGGAACCCCAGAATCACACGGGAGGTAGAGGGGGTCACAAAAAACTCTATCTCCTCCCGATGATTCCCTGACACCACCAGAGTTACTGGTAGCGTCCTGTATGTGAGTAAAGGGAGTAGGGTGCCATCTAGTGCTCGCACCTGCAATGGTGAAGGAAGCGCCACCAGAGGGAGCCCTACCTCCCTGGCCCATCTGCTGTCTAGCAGATTCCCTTCTGACCGTGTGTCTACCAGTGCTGGGGCCTGAAGGGTTAAATCCCCGCTAAGGATTGTAACTGGGAGCCGTGTGGAAATGTGTGTGTGTCCCACGTGAATTTCTTGGCCCACCCTAAGCCCAGTTTCTCGGGGCGGGCGTTGGTGTTTAACCGTTCGGGGCAATCTCTCAATTGGTGCTCAATTGAGCCGCATACAAAACACGCCCCGCGGGGAAGCCTCCTCTGTCTATTCGGTGGTCTGAATGTGGCCCTGCTCGTGTCCATAGCTTCGTCAGCAGGGGGAGCTGTCGCCACACGGGGCGTAGAGGCCAGGGAGCGTGGGAAGGGCGGACCTTTTTCGGACCCGGAAGGAAGAGGGACGGCGCGTGCCCGGCCACGCCCTTCGTCTCGTTCCCGACGGCGTTCTTCCAACCGATTGTCTAACCGTATAACAAGATCAATAAGCCCATCTAATTCCCGCGGTTCATCCTTGGCCACCCAGGTGCTCCTTCAGGACCGACGACAGTCCGTTTACGAAGGCGGCGCGGAGCGCAGCGTTATTCCAGCCGGACCTCGCAGCTGCGATGCGGAAGTCGACTGCATAAGCGGCTGTGCTCCGGCGTCCCTGTCTCATTGACAGCAGCACAGTCGAAGCGGTCTCTCACCTGTTAGGGTGATCAAACACAGTCTTGAACTCCCTCACAAACCCAGTGTACGTGTGAAGGAGCCGTGAATTTTGCTCCCAAAGTGCCGTAGCCCAAGCGCGTGCCTCTCCTTGAAGCAGATTAATTACATAAGCTACTTTACTAGCATCTGACGCGTACATGATGGGACGTTGTGCAAAGACGAGTGAACACTGCATGAGAAAGTCCGCGCACGTCTCCACACAACCTCCCTATGGCTCAGGAGGGCTTATGTATGCTTCAGGGGATGGTGGGAGGGGTTGTTGAACAACCACTGGAACATTCATATCCTGCACAGGGTCGGCAGGAGGAGGAGCTGCCGCAGCGCCCTGTGCGCTCGCCGTCACCTGCGCGGAGAGAGCCTCCACCCTGCGGTTCAGGAGGATGTTTTGCTCGGTCATCTGATCCAACCGAGCCGTAAAGGCGGTGAGGATGTGCTGCAGCTCACCAATCACGCCTCCTGCAAACGCCTGCGCTCCCTGCTCTCCCATTGGTCGTTCAACAGCTGGGTGACGCCCCTCGGAGTCCATGATGCTGGCCGAGATATCCTGTTGGGAAAGTGTAGTGACACGGACCCACAACAGGGCGCGTAAATGAACGGACAATAGAGGGAGTTAAATTAGAACACTTTACTGTTGTGAATGTCACAACCACACACAGCAGATTATAGAATAGATACAAGTCAATTAATGAAGGTGTCGTGTGGGCAGGCTCGACGATAGGAGACGCCCGTCTGGAGATGAACCGGAACCACACGATTTCCACCGCCACCGAACCTGAAGGATACTGGAGCCGCCAAGTCCCGAAGTCCCCAGGTGGCCACCGTCTCAGCGTGTCGGATCTGGTATTGCTCTCAAAGAAGTCGATATCTCGGCGACGTGGTGGAGGTGTCATCCTGCTTTTATCCAGGGTGAGATGCAGATGATCGGTGACAGCTGTCATAGTTGATGAGTGGCAGCTGTCACCTCGGCTGTTCCTGTAAGGCGGCAGCGCCCTCTCGTGCCTGAAGCCCGCACTTCAGGCAGGGCGCCCTCTGGTGGTGGGCCAGCAGTACCTCCTTTTCTGGCGGCCCACACAACAAGTTCCCTGAAAAGCCTTCAGTTAATTCAAAATGCTGCAGCTAGAGTACTGACAGGGACTAGAAGGAGAGAGCATATCTCACCCATATTGGCCTCTCTTCATTGGCTCCCTGTTAATTCTAGAATAGAATTTAAAATTCTTCTTCTTACTTATAAGGTTTTGAATAATCAGGTCCCATCTTATCTTAGGGACCTCATAGTACCATATCACCCCAACAGAGCGCTTCGCTCTCAGACTGCAGGCTTCTAGTTCCTAGGGTTTGTAAGAGTAGAATGGGAGGCAGAGCCTTCAGCTTTCAGGCTCCTCTCCTGTGGAACCAGCTCCCAATTCAGATCAGGGAGACAGACACCCTCTCTACTTTTAAGATTCCTTTTTGCTAAAGCTTATAGTTAGGGCTGGATCAGGTGACCCTGAACCATCACTTAGTTATGCTGCTATAGACGTAGACTGCTGGGGGGTTCCCATGATGCACTGAGTGTTTCTTTCTCTTTTTGCTCTGTATGCACCACTCTGCATTTAATCATTAGTGATTGATCTCTGCTCCCCTCCACAGCATGTCTTTTTCCTGGTTCTCTCCCTCAGCCCCAACCAGTCCCAGCAGAAGACTGCCCCTCCCTGAGCCTGGTTCTGCTGGAGGTTTCTTCCTGTTAAAAGGGAGTTTTTCCTTCCCACTGTCGCCAAGTGCTTGCTCACAGGGGGTCGTTTTGACTGTTGGGGTTTTTCTGTAATTATTGTATGGCCTTGCCTTACAATATAAAGCGCCTTGGGGCAACTGTTGTTGTGATTTGGCGCTATATAAATAAAATTGATTTGATTCTTAACCTCTGTGATGGTGTTTGTGTTTCTACGTGTTCTTCTTCACGTCTGTGATGGTGTTTGTGTTTCTACGTGTTCTTCTTCATGTCTGTGATGGTGTTTGTGTTTCCGCGTGTTGTTCTTCACGTCTGTGATGGTGTTTGTGTTTCTGCGTGTTCTTCTTCACGTCTGTGATGGTGTTTGTGTTTCTGCGTGTTCTTCTTCACGTCTGTGATGGTGTTTGTGTTTCTGCGTGTTCTTCACATCTGTGATGGTGTTTGTGTTTCTATGTGTTGTTCTTCACGTCTGTGATGGTGTTTGTGTTTCTATGTGTTGTTCTTCACGTCTGTGATGGTGTTTGTGTTTCTATGTGTTGTTCTTCACGTCTGTGATGGTGTTTGTGTTTCTATGTGTTCTTCTTCACGTCTGTGATGGTGTTTGTGTTTCTATGTGTTCTTCTTCACGTCTGTGATGGTGTTTGTGTTTCCGCGTGTCTTTCACGTCTGTGATGGTGTTTGTGTTTCCGCGTGTTCTTCTTCACGTCTGTGATGGTGTTTGTGTTTCCGCGTGTTCTTCTTCACGTCTGTGATGGTGTTTGTGTTTCCGCGTGTTCTTCTTCACGTCTGTGATGGTGTTTGTGTTTCCGCGTGTTCTTCTTCACGTCTGTGATGGTGTTTGTGTTTCTGCGTGTTCTTCTTCACGTCTGTGATGGTGTTTGTGTTTCTGCGTGTTCTTCACATCTGTGATGGTGTTTGTGTTTCTATGTGTTGTTCTTCACGTCTGTGATGGTGTTTGTGTTTCTATGTGTTCTTCTTCACGTCTGTGATGGTGTTTGTGTTTCTATGTGTTCTTCTTCACGTCTGTGATGGTGTTTGTGTTTCCGCGTGTTCTTCTTCACGTCTGTGATGGTGTTTGTGTTTCCGCGTGTTCTTCTTCACGTCTGTGATGGTGTTTGTGTTTCCGCGTGTTCTTCTTCACGTCTGTGATGGTGTTTGTGTTTCCGCGTGTTCTTCTTCACATCTGTGATGGTGTTTGTGTTTCCGCGTGTTCTTCTTCACGTCTGTGATGGTGTTTGTGTTTCTGCGTGTTCTTCTTCACCTCTGTTCTTAGCTCGTTAGCAGCAGTGACATTTGTCGCTCTTTCACTGTGGGTCACCTGGAGGTCACACAGCTCTTTGACTCGAACACGATCCATCCTGTTCACCTTCAGGACAAATCAGTGAGTTGTTGAACTGAACTGCAGTGGAACACCTGATTAGCGTTGATTTTCTGCAGGAACATCCTGCTGCTTCGAATTCCATAAGGACGCATCAATCAACCTGAAACCTGCTCGCTAACACACAGATGTTACATAGCGATCGTCTCACAGGTGCTGATTAAAGCTCACGTTTTCAGCAGCGCTCACACTGGGACGGATTTGGCAGTGAGTTTTCCTGAGCAGCGTCTTGGTGCAGATCATGTGGTGGGTCAGTCTGTTTCTCAGCACAAGTCATTTAAACGCAGTTATACAAATCTGGTCATGTCTGTCATCCTGGCTAGACTCATGGTCTTGTCTGTCACTCCAGCTGGACTCATGGTCTCGTCTGTCACTCCAGCTGGACTCATGGTCATGTCTGTCATCCCGGCTGGACTCCTGGTCATGTCTGCCACCCCAGCTGGACTCCTGGTCATGTCTGCCACCCCAGCTGGACTCATGGTCATGTCTGTCACTCCAGCTGGACTCATGGTAATGTCTGCCACCCCGGCTGGACTCCTGGTAACGTCTGCCACCCCGGCTGGACTCCTGGTCATGTCTGCCACCCCAGCTGGACTCATGGTCATGTCTGTCACTCCAGCTGGACTCATGGTAATGTCTGCCACCCCGGCTGGACTCCTGGTAATGTCTGCCACCCCGGCTGGACTCCTGGTAATGTCTGCCACCCCGGCTGGACTCATAGTCATGTCTGTCACTCCAGCTGGACTCATGGTCATGTCTGTCATCCCGGCTGGACTCATGGTCATGTCTGTCATCCCGGCTGGACTTCTGGTTAAGTCTGCCACCCCAGCTGGGCTCATGGTCATGTCTGTCACTCCAGCTGGACTCATGGTCATGTTTGTCATCCCGGCTGGACTCATGGTCATATCTGCCACCCCGGCTGGACTCATGGTCACATCTGCCATCTCGGCTGGACTCATGGTCATGTATGTCACCTTCGGCCTGACTCCTGGCCATGTCTGCCACCTTGGACGGGTTCCTGGTCACACTGCCAGATGAACATTTAGCTAAAGATGTGAACAATCAGAGCAAAATATAATAGTAAAGGTTTGCAGCTGCCAGTGAAGCACTTGATACCAGTAGTGATTATAAACTCACTTTAAAAAAGTGTGAAGAAGCTCGTTTGTAGACGTGATTGGATGTTGAGTGTCAGCTGACCGTTCTGACAATTTTTGTGTTTCAAAATTGATCAGTCATAAAGAGATAAAGTGCAGCTGAAAATGTCAGAAGGAAACATCAAAGTTTTTAAAGCAAAGCATTAAAAATCACAGCACCAAATCCTCCAAAAGTCTGCTGATTCAATTCGATTTTCAACTTATTTTCATTTATATAGTGTCAAATCACAACAAAGTTGCCCCAAGGTGCTTCACACAAGTAAGGTTTAACCTTACTAACCCCAGAGTAAGCACCTTCCTGATTCCTTCCTGCACCTTCCTGATGCCTGTTTTCTCTCATCTCTCCCTCATCTTCAACTGCTTAGTCCAATTAAGGGTCAAGTGGGGGTTGGAGTCTATCCCAGCAGTCATAGAGCGTGAGGTGGGGTTCACCCTAGACAGGACGCCAGTCTGTTGCAGGGCCACATATAAACAAACACATTCACACCCGCGCACACACCTACGGACAATTTAAAGTTTCCAATCCATCTAACCTGCATGTCTTTTGGATTTGGGAGGAAGCCGGAGCAGCCGGAGAGAACCCACGCAAACACGGAGAGACCACACAAACTCCACACAGAAAGGCCATAGGTGGGAATAGAACCCATGACCTTCTCACTGTGAGGCAACAGTGCTGACCACGAAGCCACTGTGCTGCCCCCGTTTTCTCTCATATTTACTCAGTCAATTTTTTTTAAATAATAGAAAAAAACCTCTCCATAATTAAAGTGTACTAGTGTACTAAAAAAATGAAATACTACATTTAATATAGTTATGTCTCACAAAATTGGTTTTAATGGAAATCATAATGTGCAATTAATTACAAATTATTGTGCTTCTCTCATTTAAACAGCAGCCAATTTTAACATTTATTTACCATATTTTTGTCTTTTGCATTAAGTTATTTAGGAGGGACAACGTACAACACGTTTACTGCACCAGATAGAAGTCGCTAAAAATTACTTTTCTGTGAACAACATCAAGAGGCACCAATGAAACACTGAAAATAATTTAAATGCATTGCAAACTACAGATAATAAACAATTAACAACTCTTCCAAACTGAAGCAGGACCAAACAGTGCTGATGTCCCACTCAGGAGCACAGTGTCACTCTCCACATGACCAAGACTAACTTTTTGTACCAGATGACTCAAACCAATACTGGTCACAACAAATCCACTGTCAAAACACTAACACCATCCCAGCCCCAAATTTATAGTCTACAAGAAGCAGCTCTTGTTGACCTCGGCCCAGGTCCACCACACACAGGTGGGAACTGTTGGTGCTAAATTGTGGATGATCTTTTCCTGACTACAAGTAGCATTTTTGTTTGTTTGTTTGTTTAGCAGCAGTTTGGTAGGTCTTGCAACTTAAATTCTGAAGTGACACAGATGAAAAAATGTTACATTTTCATGTAGGGCCAAAAGCTGCTCCTGTATGCTGTGGTTCACCTGCCAGAGCAGAAGGTGGCAGTAGTGCAGCATTAAGCTCACCACAAAGCAAAAAGAAAAGAAGAAAAAGAAGCCGAGAAGGAGGAACACATTCTTTGTCTTTGAGAACGAATTAACTTAATAAACCTTGCTCTCAAACTGAAAGACCACACCCTTGAATACAAAGAGGAATGTAACCTTCATAATACTCAGCACAACATTGGACTGCGTGAGACAAGAATGGCAGGTCAGGTTGGTTCAGGTAAGGCTATTCTGTTTTACAAATATCTTACAAAACAGTTTTCAAATATTGAATTTCACTGAACAGACCCAGTGAAGAGACATTTTCATCTGTTCAGTTGACATAAGACCATTTTCCTCTTGAATTCTTTGTACCTTGTACAGTAACACTGATTAACGCTTTAGGTTCTGCTTGCTAACACAGGGTTTGCATTATGAATGAATAATGCATCGACTTTCAAACATTTAATTACATTTCATTTGCAGGTTTACCTCACCTGTGAAGATCTCTTCAGTGGATGAAAGAAGCAATTTACTTTGAGTTCTTTGTGCTTCATACAACAACATTAATTAGCCTGTTAACTTCTGCTTGTTAATGTGGTGTTTGCATTCTAAATAAATACTGTGCCAATTAACTTTATTTTGTTTCTTGGTGCATGAAGCAACAAGACAGTGTTTTGACAGATACGACTAATATGGCAGTGCAATTCATGGTATAGTCCATAAAACTTTATTTATTTATTTATTTATTTATCCCAACCCACCAGTGTTTGTTGTATGTTTGTTTGTTTGTGTGCTTACAACTTTGCCCCAGCTTTGAATGTTATTTTTTTTAATTCCAAAATATTTGGCTTGTTAACTTTGAAGGTATTTAAATACCAAAAGTTTATGTTGATTGACAGAGGCATGTCCTCTAGCGAGTCCTCTTCTGATTCCACAGTCAGGGAAGAACACCACCAGTCAAAATATATATAAAAAAACACCTAAAAACAAATAATATACAGATTTGTCTACATGAATAAATGAATTAAAATGACTCTTGTCGTTCCTGCAGGCTCTGGATCAGAAACTTCAGGAAAACAATGCATTGTCCAAAGCCAGCAGGGACGGCGGCTCCGAGCTGTGAAAAGCAGCTGAAACAGCATTCCTGCACTTTGTACCGACTTTAACAAACAGCTCAACTTTGTAACCTCGGCGGCCGAGGCCACGGGGCGGCACTGGCAGCGCGGGAAGCCCGACTGCCGCAGTCGTCTATTGGACCAGGAGACAGCTTGACCATCCGAGCAACACCCAGATGACGGATGGCGTGCGGCCGGAAACGAGCGGCGTTATCAGGCCACATTATCCTCCAGCAGCCGATCCAGACAGGCCAGATTTTTATCGAACTGTATTGGATTTAGTAATTTCCTTTTCCAAGACGAATGAATGGAGATAGTGAGGAGGGAGCGGGCGTATTGTCTGCGACCTCACCGTGATTATTACTTATGATCCATTTACTGTGAGCTGTTATTACTCCAACAGTCCACCGGGGACACGCCACCTTTCTGTCAAACACTTCGGTCCCACACGACTTTACACAAAGAGCAACTTCATCTGAGAACTCAAACGATCCCCACAAACAAACATTAAGCAGGAACAGAAAATGAATGAATGAATGAATGAATCACTGTGTCCTTTATTCCCTTCAAATGCAGTGGTCTATAGTTTTCAACATTTTATTTTCACTGTCGCTAAAGCTTCAGTCACAACCCATCCTAAGAGCTTATAAATCCTACAATGATTGTACAATCATCCCAGGATAATTTTGTTCCTAGAGTGGTCCTAGAGTCGTCTTATCAATCAATCAATCAATTTATTTTTATATAGCGCCAAATCACAACAAACAGTTGCCCCAAGGCGCTTTATATTGTAAGGCAAGGCCATACAATAATTATGTAAAACCCCAACGGTCAAAACGACCCCCTGTGAGCAAGCACTTGGCTACAGTGGGAAGGAAAAACTCCCTTTTAACAGGAAGAAACCTCCAGCAGAACCAGGCTCAGGGAGGGGCAGTCTTCTGCTGGGACTGGTTGGGGCTGAGGGAGAGAACCAGGAAAAAGACATGCTGTGGAGGGGAGCAGAGATCAATCGCTAATGATTAAATGCAGAGTGGTGCATACAGAGCAAAAAGAGAAAGAAACACTCAGTGCATCATGGGAACCCCCCAGCAGTCTACGTCTATAGCAGCATAACTAAGGGATGGTTCAGGGTCACCCGATCCAGCCCTAACTATAAGCTTTAGCAAAAAGGAAAGTTTTAAGCCTAATCTTAAAAGTAGAGAGGGTGTCTGTCTCCCTGATCTGAATTGGGAGCTGGTTCCACAGGAGAGGAGCCTGAAAGCTGAAGGCTCTGCCTCCCATTCTACTCTTACAAACCCTAGGAACTACAAGTAAGCCTGCAGTCTGAGAGCGAAGCGCTCTATTGGGGTGATATGGTACTACGAGGTCCCTAAGATAAGATGGGACCTGATTATTCAAAACCTTATAAGTAAGAAGAAGAATTTTAAATTCTATTCTAGAATTAACAGGAAGCCAATGAAGAGAGGCCAATATGGGTGAGATATGCTCTCTCCTTCTAGTCCCCGTCAGTACTCTAGCTGCAGCATTTTGAATTAACTGAAGGCTTTTTAGGGAACTTTTAGGACAACCTGATAGTGATGAATTACAATAGTCCAGCCTAGAGGAAATAAATGCATGAATTAGTTTTTCAGCATCACTCTGAGACAAGACCTTTCTGATTTTAGAGATATTGCGTAAATGCAAAAAAGCAGTCCTACATATTTGTTTAATATGCACTTTGAATGACATATCCTGATCAAAAATGACTCCAAGATTTCTCACAGTATTACTAGAGGCCAGGGCAATGCCATCCAGAGTAAGGATCTGGTTAGACACCATGTTTATAAGATTTGTGGGGCCAAGTACAATAACTTCAGTTTTATCTGAGTTTAAAAGCAGGAAATTAGAGGTCATCCATGTCTTTATGTCTGTAAGACAATCCTGCAGTTTAGCTAATTGGTGTGTGTCCTCTGGCTTCATAGATAGATAAAGCTGGGTATCATCTGCGTAACAATGAAAATTTAAGCAATACCGTCTAATAATACTACCTAAGGGAAGCATGTATAAAGTGAATAAAATTGGTCCTAGCACAGAACCTTGTGGAACTCCATAATTAACCCTAGTCTGTGAAGAAGATTCCCCATGTACATGAACAAATTGTAATCTATTAGACAAATATGATTCAAACCACCGCAGCGCAGTGCCTTTAATACCTATGGCATGCTCTAATCTCTGTAATAAAATTTTATGGTCAACAGTATCAAAAGCAGCACTGAGGTCTAACAGAACAAGCACAGAGATGAGTCCACTGTCCAAGACCATAAGAAGATCATTTGTAACCTTCACTAATGCTGTTTCTGTACTATGATGAATTCTAAAACCTGACTGAAACTCTTCAAATAGACCATTCCTCTGCAGATGATCAGTTAGCTGTTTTACAACTACCCTTTCAAGAATTTTTGAGAGAAAAGGAAGGTTGGAGATTGGCCTATAATTAGCTAAGATAGCTGGGTCAAGTGATGGCTTTTTAAGTAATGGTTTAATTACTGCCACCTTAAAAGCCTGTGATACATAGCCAACTAACAAAGATAGATTGATCATATTTAACATCGAAGCATTAAATAATGGTAGGGCTTCCTTGAGCAGCCTTGTAGGAATGGGGTCTAATAAACATGTTGATGGTTTGGATGAAGTAACTTATGAAAATAACTCAGACAGAACAATCAGAGAGAATGAGTCTAACCAAATACCGGCATCACTGAAAGCAGCCAAAGATAACGATACGTCTTTGGGATGGTTATGAGTAATTTTTTCTCTAATAGTTAAAATTTTGTTAGCAAAGAAAGTCATGAAGTCATTACTAGTTAAAGTTAATGGAATACTCAGCTCAATAGAGCTCTGACTCTTTGTCAGCCTGGCTACAGTGCTGAAAAGAAACCTGGGGTTGTTCTTATTTTCTTCAATTAGTGATGAGTAGAAAGATGTCCTAGCTTTACGGAGGGCTTTTTTATAGAGCAACAGACTCTTTTTCCAGGCTAAGTGAAGATCTTCTAAATTAGTGAGACGCCATTTCCTCTCCAACTTACGGGTTATCTGCTTTAAGCTACGAGTTTGTGAGTTATACCACGGAGTCAGGCACTTCTGATTTAAAGCTCTCTTTTTCAGAGGAGCTACAGCATCCAAAGTTGTCTTCAATGAGGATGTAAAACTATTGACGAGATACTCTATCTCACTTACAGAGTTTAGGTAGCTACTCTGCACTGTGTTGGTATATGGCATTAGAGAACATAAAGAAGGAATCATATCCTTAAACCTAGTTACAGCGCTTTCTGAAAGACTTCTAGTGTAATGAAACTTATTCCCCACTGCTGGGTAGTCCATCAGAGTAAATGTAAATGTTATTAAGAAATGATCAGACAGCAGGGAGTTTTCAGGGAATACTGTTAAGTCTTCTATTTCCATACCATAAGTCAGAACAAGATCTAAGATATGATTAAAGTGGTGGGTGGACTCATTTACTTTTTGAGCAAAGCCAATAGAGTCTAATAATAGATTAAATGCAGTGTTGAGGCTGTCATTCTCAGCATCTGTGTGGATGTTAAAATCGCCCACTATAATTATCTTATCTGAGCTAAGCACTAAGTCAGACAAAAGGTCTGAAAATTCACAGAGAAACTCACAGTAACGACCAGGTGGACGATAGATAATAACAAATAAAACTGGTTTTTGGGACTTTCAATTTGGATGGACAAGACTAAGAGTCAAGCTTTCAAATGAATTAAAGCTCTGTCTGGGTTTTTGCTTAATTAATAAGCTGGAATGGAAGATTGCTGCTAATCCTCCGCCTCGGCCCGTGCTACGAGCATTCTGACAGTTAGTGTGACTCGGGGGTGTTGACTCATTTAAGCTAACATATTCATCCTGCTGTAACCAGGTTTCTGTAAGGCAGAATAAATCAATAAATCAGCTTATCATCTTAGGGCCACTGTTGATCATGCTCAACATTTTCTAAGAGCTGTAAAGATGAAATTTATTGCAAGATGATGGTACAATCATTGTGGGACCATTGTAAGACATATGTACAATTAAACCCTAAAAATGAATCTCCAATGTTATTCTTAGGATTTGTAAGATTATTGTGCAATAATTGTACTACTAGTAGGATCATTGTACAATAACTTTACTGCTAGTAGGATCATCCTACAATGATTGTAAGAGGCATAAGAGCATCGTGTGAGAATGATCCAGGTATAAAGGGTTGGCTGCTTGATCCACTGTCAGCAACTATAGTATCACAGAAACAGTATCAGAATCGCCGCGGCCGATATAGCTTTGACCACTAAACATGACTAGTATCACCAGGAAATATGAAGCGTATAAGAAAAGGAAAAGGCAAGGGAAAACTCCCTGAAGAGTGTATCATACTGGCCAAAGAGTCGTCTTCTTTCAATCCATGGCCTCACCCACCATCTGTGTCGGGCTCTTGGTTCCGTGCATGGATTAATGCCAAGAGAACAGCATTATGTTCTTCTTCAGCTCACCTTAACTGCAGCTCCAAATCCAGGATTTGGAGTCTCTGTGGAGGTATTGTAACTGCCATCACTGAGATCACCACCTGATGAAGAAGATGATGACAACTAGGCTTGTGTTGAGATCACCAACCGATGAAGAAGATGATGACAGCTAGGCTTGTGTTGATGTTTTTATCTGATGTTCTTCCCATATATATACCGTCAACAATATGTCAGTCTTATTGCAGGATAGCAGTACAAAGGTTGTAGGACATGTATGGTCTTTGTACTATGTAAGTACAGGCAACTTGAGATAGCTACAATAAATGTAAGACATAAAAGGCAATTGGGCAGTTCCTACAACAGTCCTACTACAATCTCAAGATCATAGTACAATGTCTGTACAACAGGTAGCATCAAGTCCACCCATTTATCTCAAGACAAATGCACAATCATCTTGCCACTTGTACAAAGGCCTTACAATGTCTGTACCATCATAGTAAGACTACTGTAAGTCCCTTCGGCTGCTCCCTTGTTTGCACTCGGGGTCGCCACAGCAAATCCAAGTTGGATCTGCATGTTGAATTGGCACAGGTTTTACGCCGGATGCCCTTCCTGACGCAACTCCACATTACATGGAGAAATGTGGCAGGGGTGGTGGAATTTGAACCCGGAGCCTTCTGAACTGAAACCAAGCGCATTAACCACTTGGCCACCACCCCTGCTCATCGTAGTAAGACTACAAAGATAAAAAATCAATCTTATGCGAGATGTAGTACCTACAGGAACCAGGTGATTGCAGGATTAAAAACTCCTAAGATGGGTTCTGACTGAGGCTTTACAAGGGCAACACAATCACTTAGTGGTTAGCACTGTTGCCTCACAGCAAGAAGGTTGTGGGTTCAATTCTTGCCTGTGGCCTTTCTGTGTGGAGTTTGCGTGTTCTCCCCGTGTTTGTGTGGGTTCCGCCCACATCCAAAGACATGCAGGTTGGGTGGATTGGAAACTTTAAATTGTCCGTAGGTGTGCATGCGGGTGTTAATGTGTTCACCCTGGAGTCCTGTCCAGGGTGAACCCCGCCTCATGCTGACTGCTGGGATAGGCTCCACCCCCATGACCCTTAATTGGACTAAGTGATTGAAGGTGAGCTGGAGCCTTCAATCAGACAGTAGCGACATGACGAGTTCAAAAAAAAAAAATCAGTCACATGACTCCTGGTGCCATCTTGGGTTCAAAATAGCGTTGGCTGTTAATGTGTCTGCTTGTAAATCCAGCTATTTAATTTATTTATTTTGCTGAAAATGATGGGTTGTTGTGCATTTGGAGGCACAAATAGACACAACAAAGGCTTCAAGATGTACGGATTCCCTTCAGATCCAAACAGAAGAAACATTTGGGAAAATAAAGTCAGCGTGTGGAATGGAAGTGACATCAAAGTTTTCAGAGGTAAATTTATTGTCTACAATTTATTGTTTACAGTCCCATGTACAGTAAAACTCACCTAAAACGTCGGCATATTAACCAGATAAGACAAAAAAAAAGTTCCAACGTTTTTGTATTGTTTTGTATGTAATAAACACTGTATATAATGTATTTAACGGATTTTCACTCACGTCAGATAAAATGTCCTGTCCGATTGCAATGTATTTCCATTAAAACCCCAAGCATGTAATCAGACAGATCAGTCTGGACGTGCACAGTAACAGAGGTACAAAATTACAGTTCAGCGCTGACACTCGCCGATTCGAGGAAAGTTTGACCAAAATCATTTCTGCGATTAAAAGCCCAACTTAATTTTTTTCACACCGTGCTCAGACTTGGACCTGCAACCTGACGTGCATCTGTTAAATCAGACACAGCAAAAGGCTGTGATTTGACACTTTTCTGCTTTCACTCTTTCATATTTTAATAGTTTTTGCAGTGCACTCGCTGATTTTGGGATCACGTACATTTGGCAGAAAAGTCTGCAAATTTACAAGATGGAGTCAGAAAAAGAGGAAGTTGTACAGCTTACCTTTGAATCGGAGGTGATGATTATAGGAAGAAAAGATTGAGGGACAATTTAGTCCAGAATAAAACATAATCCAGTGATGGAGAACTTTAAATCTCTCACACATGATGCACAACGTCATGTGTCAGGCTTTAAATTAATTAAATAATAATAAAGTGTAAATTCATGTAAATTTGATAGCTTAACTCTTTTTATATTTATTTTGATCACACCTGTACCTAAATGTGTTGCTGTATGTGGTTAACTGATAAAAAAAAAAAAAAAATGTTGAAAACATAAAAGGTTCCTTCAGTCGTTCAGCACAGTTGGCACCAAAATGGTGCCATGTTCTCGGTCGCTGCCACTCTCTGAATAAAGGAACCCTACTGGAGCCTGTCCCAGCAATCCTACGGGGTGATAACAAATCGATGTCACGGTGAAGCAAACTTTACCTTACACAAGAAATGCAACATTTTGTGATGCAGGAATCTGATGAAAATCCAACAAAAACACAAACATTAAATTTAAAAGTCCTTCACTCAGAGTGCAGATTGTCCAGTGCAAATGGGGAGGGGCTTAGCTAACTAATGCAAGATAAACAGTAACTCAAGGCAAACTATAAACTAACATTAGCAACCACCCAAAGATACGTAACCCAGTCGAATTATTGTAATTGCTGTTGTAAAAACATTTATATCAAGGTTCATTTAAAAATATAACAATTGAATGACACAGTGGCATGGACTTGTACCTTCATACACTTGCTGTAGTTGTTGAGACTCCGTATCGGTCAGTTGTTAGACAGTAAGCCACAGAGCAGCTGTTTTAAACTTTTGTGTATTGCACATACTTTATGATGTCATAAGGCTTCAGATCTGCCTCAGTATATAACCAAATCTTCCACGATAGGACAAATTCACATCCTGGCACTGTCGCACTGAATCCTATAGTCGCGTTAGCTGCAAATGAAGGTAATGAGCAATTAGCATGTGTGGCTTGATGGGCGTTCCCGGGGTGTGGCCAGCTCGTGGTGACGTGCTGTTAATGTGCAAAATCTGTAATTATAAATGATAAAAGGGTGGAAAACCTGACTCTGTCACTATGAGTTTCCTCCGTGCTTCATGGAACTAAAGTTGACTTGATTTGTTTCAGTTCAGCGTCTTTCACGGTGATGTTCCTGCATAGCCAGTTAGCATGCTAGCATCTCTGTAAGCAGTCTTATAATTCACTTCAGAGGTGTTATCTGGTTGTAAAAACAGTGTTTTTAGATTAAAAAGTGTTTGTTTCTCACTAACTTTTAGAAAATATTTGAGGAAAAACTGCCAAACAGATTTAAACAGAAATACAGCTATTTCAGAGCACTTCCCCCCATTTTGGTTTATTTTGTTCGAGCGAGCAGCCAAGCTGATGTCACGCTGCCTGTGTACTCAGATTGGCAGTGGCGCCGTGTTGCGTCACTCAGCATTTCCATAAAATAAGACTTCTCGTCTATTTGGTCTTGCCGCAGCAAAACACCCCCTCTGATTGAAAATGAACAGTATGTCTTTGATTTACTTGTAGCTAATGTAACCGCAGGGTAATTCCAGCCTGTTTGTTACAAAGCGGATGCACTGGTTGCTGGGGGAGGTCACATGACACTGACATCATGGCTACCCGGGCCTATGGACCACGAGCTTGCTAGCTAGCTTGGCTAAATAGCAGGTAGTGTGCTAAGCTGTTTATAGGATAGGATTTGGATGCTGTTGGGCTATTTATTGTATTCAGTAACGTAACATCAAAGACCCGACAACAGACTGGCGTCCTGCCCGGGGGTGAACCCGCCTCTCGCCCACTGACCGCTGGGATAGGCTCCGGCTGCCCCATGACCCTTAACTGGAATAAGTGGGTCTACAAACTGATGGTTCGCTCCATTCTGAAGACATTCATGTGGAAGACGTTGTCACACCCCCAAGCTTTTGCTCTGCCTACTCCATGAAACCACAAGGACAAAATCTTTTGACAATTTATAGCTGAAAAATTTGTGAAAATTCAGATGCTAAGTCACGACAGGAACGGAGTCGATGATGATCAGAACAACATCAGATCAGGCACAAAATCACATTTTTCTGTATTTCTAATTGTGGCCGTGTTCGAGTTTTTTTTTTTTCTTTTTTATTTCATGGGGTGTGTTTGTCCTCTCTGTTGGGTCGCCGCCGATCGACCCGGAGTGCTTGGACTCCCGGGGCCACTCCGGTCACCTTTTTGAAGCCGCCAGCCAGGCCTGCATAATGCAAGCGTCTCAATTCGCTTCACGTCTCCGCTGCAGCATTTCAAGAGACACTTAATTTCATACTTGTTTACGGCTCTCTCCAGAGATCTAAAGTTCAGAATCACATGCATTTTTAATTCCAAATTAAGCCAGTGAGCAGGAGGAGGAGGAGGGGGAAATTCCACATTCTCTTTGCCACATTTTGACAAACATGACCTCCCCTCGCCGGGGTTGGTGGGATTATGCAGAACAAAAGTTTGGCCCACTCACCGTACTACGGCTTAAGGCAATTGGGGCAACAGATTAAAATATCTCTCACCCTCTGGAGGAGATAAGAGTGATGCCACCATTAGAAAATGGTGAAAGCGTAATGAACTGGTGATCTCACTCCACCAAAGAGCATGTGTGAAGTTCTGTAAATCTCCTAAACCGTAATGCAGATTTGTAGGTCACTTTTCTAAAGCCAAAAACGTGATCTGCTTCCTGCTGATTGGCTTCAGGAGTATCTCACTTTTATTTCTTTGATAATTAGAGATATGACGGACGTGTCGTCGTACAGCATTTGCTGATGATGATGCGTTACGAGCGCACAGTGATGCATCACTCCCGCTCTCAATTAGCTCCCGGTGCTCCAGGTTAATGGAACTTTTGATTAGGAATACATCCACCTTCCGAGTCTCCCGGTTCCTCGTAGATGGGCTGGTCGGGGGGTCGACCCCCTCCTTATCTACTGTCCAAGAAAGACGACTTACTCTGCTTCTCTGATGTTATAGTGGGGCGGCAGAGAAAAACAATTGTTAATTTAGTGATAAAAGCATGGAATTTGGTACATATATTCTAAATTAACTAATGTTTATTTTCAGATATGGAGCCATCCTGGAGCTGACCTCTAATGACCTACAGGGGTCAGTAAAGAATTACACAGGGGTCAGAATTTAAAAATGCTCCAATCATATTGAAAATTATACCACATTATTTTTCTGATCATAACGATTCCCAAAAGGTATAGTTTGGACTATCTATGACTGAATGTTCTGAAGTTATGGGGAGAAAATGGCAAAAATGGTGACAAAGATCAGTTTCAGTTTGTACAGGGGTCAAAAGTGAAAGTTGCTCCAATTTTGGTAAAAAGTGATGCGAATCATTGGTTGAAATAAAAGGATTAATAAATGGAATAGCTTTGACTGTGTTCCATGTTTGGTCTCCAAAGTAAAGGTCAAACAAGGTCGCTGTCCATTGGATTCTATGACGTATAACATATGTTATCCCGTAACATGATAACTAGGCATGACAGACGGTGCAAACTTTTCCTTTTTAAAATGCTATTAACTCAACCAATAATTTGTTTTCTGTTCAAAAAAGCAAAAAATGTCTTTCATTTTGGAGATTGACCTTGGAATTATGCAATGACCTTGACTTCTGATCATAAAACTAACCCCATAGTTCCACTTCCTATATTTAAAAACATATAAATTGATACTTTGGTTGCTGAAGCAGTCAAAGTATTGACTGAAATAATGAAGATATTCAAATTTGATGAAATAGAGTGAGATTTTAAAGAACCTTACTTTGCTGACCTTAAAGACCTGAAATCTGTTAAACACCAGTCATATTGCACATCAATATAAAGGCAATAATCTCTTCTATCACACTGATTCATTGAAATCTCAATATTATCAATTCTGGTGGTAATACATACTACTGAATATGAAAAATTGGCCAAAAAAAAGCAGAATCTTGACCTTGACGTTTGTCAGTGACCTTGACCCCTGAGCATAAAAATAATTACATAACTGAACTCCCCATATTGGAAATCACATGAAATGATGCCTTATTTACTGAAATAGGCAAAATATGTACAAATATGAGGAATTTCATATTTCCCGCTGACCAGGATTTGGCCCTAAAAGTGTTGATTATAGAAATATAAAGGAAAAGTTCCACCAAACAGAGAATGGTTTACGGAGGTTCAGGGCCTCCCTGATGATGCTGCATGCTCAGTTTTTGTAACCATGTGCTCGGATTTGAAAATCAAATTTTGAATTGACCAACAATGGGGTAAAATTTGGTCTGATGAAAACACAAACTTTACCATGCCTAATCAATTGATTTGAAGGGTAATTTGAAAATCTGAGTCGGGCCATCGGGACACCCCCGCCTAGTTTTCTCAGAGACAGCTCGTTAAAACGTTCACGCTCCTCTCACTTTTTGAGAGTTGTTTCATGGAAGACAAAATCCTTGTATTTCACAAATTGTAAAACAGTAACACCTGGCAATAACTAGGACTCCTGTAGTACAACTTTAAACATTTTACATCGTTGTTATTAATGCATTATTCCATTTTCTGATTAATTACAGCATGTCATTCTTGTGATATTACTAGATTAATAGAGGGACAATTTACTGTGTGGCACATCTGCATGAAACAAACAAATCGACGAAGACGTACGCACAGTTAAAGGCATCCAGGTGCCTTTGGCACCACCAGCTAATTTTTGACTTTGTGTGACATCATCATATGACATCAGAGGTCTAATTTTATTATTATCTGTAGCAGAACCAGGAAGAATATAATATGTGTTTTAGGTAATTTGAAAGTATCACTTGTGGACAATTTTACCTCGAAGAAGGGCACCACCTATTTGAAGCATAGGTGCTTTCATTTAAACATTCATTAATTAATCAGTCTCAATTTAATTACTCAGTCTCAATTTTTCAGTCGTGCGTTCTGCAGGTCAGATCCGACACCCTCTGTTAAACCATACAAAATCACAGACAACTCGACACGTTTAAGATATTTATTTAACTCAGACAGGAGTTAAATAACAGGACATATCACAGTAAGCAATTTGATGATGATGAAATTCAATGAGCAATATTATATGACGTTCAGATCATTTGGTTTAGTAGCGGGAGTTTGAGTGAAATTTGTCCTAATCAGCAGGGAATTTACTTTGGTATTTATTAACGCGAGAGAAGATTAACGATTTTGAATAGAATTAAATAAAGCCACTCTCTTTACAACCCCTGGCAATAATTATGGAATCACCGGCCTCGGAGGATGTTCATTCAGTTGTTTAATTTTGTAGAAAAAAAGCAGATCACAGACATGACACAAAACTAAAGTCATTTCAAATGGCAACTTTCTGGATTTAAGAAATCAAGAAAAAAAATTGTGGCAGTCAGTAACGGTTACTTTTTTAGACCAAGCAGAGGGAAAAAAATATGGAATCACTCAGTTCTGAGGAATAAATTATGGAATCACCCTGTAAATTTTCATCCCCAAAACTAACACCTGCATCAAATCAGATCTGCTCCTTAGTCTGCAACTAAAAAGGAGTGATCACACCTTGGAGAGCTGTTGCATCAAGTGGACTGACATGAATCATGGCTCCAACACGAGAGATGTCAATTGAAACAAAGGAGAGGATTATCAAACTCTTAAAAGAGAGTAAATCATCATGCAATGTTGCAAAAGATGTTGGTTGTTCACAATCAGCTGTGTCTAAACTCTGGACCAAATACAAACAACATGGGAAGGTTGTTAAAGGCAAACATACTGGTAGACCAAGGAAGACATCAAAGCATCAAGACAGAAAACTTAAACAATATGTCTCAAAAATCGAAAATGCACAACAAAACAAATGAGGAACGAATGGGAGGAAACTGGAGTCAACGTCTGTGACCGAACTGGAACCGCCTAAAGGAAATGGGATTTACATACAGAAAAGCTAAACGAAAGCCATCATTAACACCTAAACAGAAAAAAACAAGGTTACAGTGGGCTAAAGAAAAGCAATTGTGGACTGTGGATGACTGGATGAAAGTCATATTCAGTGATGAATCTCGAATCTGCATTGGGCAAGGTGATGATGCTGGAACTTTTGTTTGGTGCCGTTCCAATGAGTTTTATAAAGATGACTGCCTGAAGAGAACATGTAAATTTCCACAGTCATTGATGATATGGGGCTGCATGTCAGGTAAAGGCACTGGGGAGATGGCTGTCATTACATCATCAATAAATGCACAAGTTTACATTGATATTTTGGACACTTTTCTTATCCCATCAATTGAACGGATGTTTGGGGATGATGAAATCATTTTTCAAGATGATAATGCATGTTGCCAGAGAGCAAAAACTGTGAAAACATTCCTTGCAAAAAGACACATAGGGTCAATGTCATGGCCTGCAAATAGTCCAGATCTTAATCCAATTGAAAATCTTTGGTGGAAGTTGAAGAAAATGGTCCATGACAAGGCTCCAACCTGCAAAGCTGATCTGGCAACAGCAATCGGAAAAAGTTGGAGCCAGATTGATGAAGAGTACTGTTTGTCACTCATTAAGTCCATGCCTCAGAGACTGCAAGCTGTTATAAAAGCCAGAGGTGGTGCAACAAAATACTAGTGATGTGTTGGAGCGTTCTTTTGTTTTTCATGATTCCATAATTTTTTCCTCAGAATTGAGTGATTCCATATTTTTTTCCCTCTGCTCGGCGCCAGAAAAAAAAAATTAAGGGGGCGATGAGTTTATCACAGGGGGCGCCCCCCCTCCCCCCCCCAAAAAAAGTGTGCACCGGAGGGGACGTGCCTCTGAGCGTGCGTAATGAATTGGGTGCACTCCTGGAAAGCTTATGTATTTAGGCTACACCGTTGTAAGAGACTGACTGAGTGAGAGTAAAGAGTGATGACAGTATTATTTAATTATTATTTGAATGTATAGACCCTCGGTCAAGTGATCTCCTGCATACCACAAAACCAAACCAACAACTGATCTGAGAAACGACACGAGACAGTAGATTAACCCCACATACAGCCCTCCATCACAAGCGCAAACACAGCGCAATTGGGCATGTGCGCCACTCCATGGCACAGAGCCCAACTACGCATGCAGTAACAAAGTTCTTCTGAAAAACTGGAGCAATCTGAATTTGGTTGGATGAATATGAGTGTGTGTGTGGAGACAATTCACCTCGTTCACAACGTGACAGAACTTAATGATGCGCTGTTACGCACAATATCACGCAATAGCACGCAACAACACGGAATACTATTCTTGACCGTGCGTAATGGTTCCTGATAATTCTCCAGCAACACGTGCCATTAATCATAACGTGTGGTAACAGGTTGCAGCAGTTCCTGAGGACACCTGATGCCTCTGCCCCGAATAATCACATTCCTGATCAGCAGCCAAGAATGTGTACTTCGTGGCATTCGTGACTTGTCGTCGTTATGTGTAAATGCAGCATTAACACCCTCCCCAAGTGAGTCGTGCTGCATGATCTGCCTTTTGCTTGGTGGACTTGACGAATCCCAGGAACTCCAGCTCTGACACTGCTTGAATAAATCGAGCATGCTTTAGTTTGTCCACCTGGCCATAATTGCTGGACTCAGGATCCTTGTGGGGCCAGGATGTGCCCCCCCCCCACAACACCCCTAGATTAAAGGTCCAGTTTTGAAGCCGTTTTTTACTACAACTACTAATATTGCTTAAAATAATAATAATTTCGTCAAGTAAAATGTTTAGAGAGAATTTAAATGTTAAAAAAATGTTAGAATTTAATAGTTACATTTATAAACAATGTAGGTTCGAAATTGCAAGTTTTACTGTTACAGTGCTGTCAACAGTTAAATATGAGGTCAAGAGAGAGGTCTTTATTTTACTTTTAATAAAACAAGTATTTATTTTTATTGAAGTCAAGAAAGGGTGACTATAAAGTGAGTTTTGGCAAACAGGTATTGTCATGTTGAGGTGGCAGAGGGTTGTTGTCAGCAGCTGGGAAAACTAACTAAAAAGTAACTAGTAATCTAACTTAGTTACTTTTACAATTGAGTAATCAGTAAAGTAACTAAGTTACTTTTTCAAGGAGTAATCAGTAATTGGATTACTTTTTCAAAGTAAGTGTGGCAACACTGGACATCATGTCCTGGTCTTACTTGGAGGCGCAGTGCGGCTGGTCTCCGTGAGGTCCGATGCTGGAAGCTGTCTAGTTTTCAGTCAAGGAACCATCCGTCTGCACAGCTGTCTCCGGTACCTTGGCAAAGGAACTCCGCCGGTCACCGCACCTGGTTTCGTGGGTTACCAGGGGCGCTTTCAGTTGTAATTCCTGTGACTTGCGACAGCAGTTCACTCTCTGTTGCGGCTTAGCTGACCTGGATGTTTTTATCTCTGCAGTGCTCGTAGTCTGGGATCGTCAGAATAAAGGCTTGAGCGTTTTATTTTCTATTCACAAAAACAAAAATTCATCTTCCGTCGTCATTTTTAGAAGCCGGATCAAATCACAAAAATCAATAGAAAAATAGTTGACTTTATGAGAAAAATGTTCACGAGAGGAATTTGGAGTTTAACAAGGAAAAGGTTTTAATTTGAAAAATCGTCAAAGGAAGTTAAATGCGCCTGTGCGTTTAACTTTACAAAGGTGAAAAGTTATTTGTAGGAAAAAAAGAAAGTAATTTCTTGTTGGCGCGCACAAACAAGAAATAGGTTTAAGCCACGTGGTGGTGGACAAAAGGATTGTAAAATCCGGACAGTGAGGCGAGCATCTCAGGACCCAAGAAAAGAGAGTAAGAGGAAGCGAGAGAAGCAAGAGCCAGGTGAAAGAGCAAAGAGCGATTTCCCGGGGGTGCAGGCTTTTAAAGGGTTAAAAGCTCCACCCCCAAGAATTCTGGGTACTGAATTTTTTTCCGTGTTTCTTTGTTTGGTTTTATATATAAATCACTGTCCACTCTTAGAGTCCCGCTTTAAAACCAAGCAAGTCCTTTATTGCAAAACTCTAGTAAACAAGGTTTTCCGTGGAGATACCACACAACACAATTATATGAAAAACACACTTCATAAACTTCCTACAGTCTATGATCCAAGTACAAAATACCAGATATATACAAATCTCACGTGTAAGGTTAATTCTTTTCTTTTTTCAGTTACAACAATAAAATGCACTTTTTAAAACGTGGTTGCAATTTCACACTGCACAAGTTGGTCATATACCCTTCCCCAATTCGTCCAGCAGGGGTCACTCTTGTTCCATGGACTGGAAGGGACTGGGTTTTGGGTTTCATCACAAAATGTGAACTTAGTCAATACTGGGTCGCTTTTGATCAGAAAAACTGGACTGTGATCAACAAGTTGATGGCAAATCTTCAGTGAGATGGTTTTTCTTGAATCTGGTTGTAAAGACATATGTTTAGGACTTTTGGGGGCAGATATGACTTTTTGTGGTCTGTTTTTTTTTATGAGAGAGGAGCTGGCACATCTGGTTTGGGATCTTGATAAGGGATTCACACTCTTGTGAGGAATGCACTTTAGAGAATCTTAAATCCTGGAAAGGGTGGGGGTTTATGTTTACATCCTGTGTTGGCTTGGAGGGTCTCCCTTTGATACCTGGAGATATACCAAGCCTTGCTGTGTTGAGTTTCTCCTTTTGAAGAAATTTCATGACCTCTGCTTGATGCAAACTTAGGACGTTGAATGTTGTCACAGCTTTCTGCTACATATCATTTTTTTAGCCCCAGGAGAGCAAACATCTGTGTGGAAAACTGTCAGTTTCATCTGATGTAGGATAGACTTTTGAGAACCATCTTCTCCGGGCAGATTTTCCGTACAGTACCACACTGTTATTTCTTAATAACTGATGTAAGTCAAGTCCAGGATGTATTCAGTGACATAGAAATGTGGATGTGTTCATCCCCTGAGGTGCTGAAAGAAAACAGGCTGTAAAAGTGATGATTTTTATGAACAGTACTACTTATATTTAACATGTCCAGGTACTTCTGCCCTCTGACAGTGGACGGGCTCTGTTTAAACATGGCTTTAATTCCTAAATGTGTTGTGTGTTTGTTAAACCTGTTGAATTCAAGCTGGAGGTCTACACATCAAGAACATCTTCATTTCTACTGGATTGTGGTGTGCAGAGGCAAGATTACCAAAACAGTCTCTGTCCAAATGCGTGTGGACCTGAAAGCACTGTAGTTCCTGTCTCATTGATGGATCTGGCATCAGTACAGTCGATGACTTACTAACGTGGTCTAGTTTACTGCTGCTTTGGTGTTTGATCCCATCATCATGAACACTCACTCGACTGTATGCACTTTGTTTTCTGTCAGTCTTGTCCTGTGTTTCTGTTCCTTTTTGTACATCCAAAGCAGATGGTCACCCCACTTAGTTTAATCTGCTTGATGTTTCTTCCTGTAGTCAAAAAACACTGAGGGACTTTCCCCTGTCCACCATGTGTGTGTTACCTTGAGCTGACTTGTGCTGTGATTTGATGGTGTATTAATAAGTTGAAGTGAATTAGATTTGAGTTGAAGTTGCAGCTGAGGTTGTTCGGGAATCTGGTGAGGATACCCCGTGGTTGTCTTCCAGGGAGGGAGCTCTTCAACACACCAGACTGGGAGGAGGCCGCGGGGAAGAGGACACGCTGGAAGGATTATATCTGCCAGCTGGCTTGGGAAGTTCTCAGGATGCCCCAGGAAGGATGGGGAAGTGTGGGATGAGCTCCTTGGTCTGCTGCCATGGTAACCCGGAGAAGGTGCAGAAACTGAACAGATGAACTGAACTTGCATTGGCTTTGTAGAAATAATCATTGTGGTTTTCAACTGACATTTATGTTTGTTTGTTTGTTGGTCTGATTTTTCAAAGAAAATTTGTACGAAAATGTTTTTTGGATCAAAAAGAATTTAAATTTGTGATTCATGTCGACCTCCAAATATCTTCCATGCATCTCTTGTTTTTGCTGCTTTTTTTTGGTTTTATGTCATCACAGATATCTGAAAGGAAGAAAGTCAGACTCTTGGCACTTCCTCTCTCAGTAATAACGTTTGGCTGTTATTCGTCTTTATTAGATTCACTTAAGTCCAAATAAGGTCATAAGTGGCATGAAATTATCCTCAGTAAATCTTTCAGATGTTTTCAGAACGTCAGTGCAGGTACCTCAGTGGGACTGAAGTTAGGCTGCTGATATGCTGACCTGGGTCTTTGGATTTGAATTAGATCCTGACAAATGTGGATTTTGGGGTGAGGTCAACATGACACCGATATTCGAAAGTAAAGAAAATTTATGATACAGATATATCTGCTATATAAAAGTGTTTACTTCTTACTAACTTTTCCAAAATATATAAGAAAACTGGCAGGCATTAGATTTATACAGAAATACAGCTGTCTGGAGCATATTTTAGATGATCCATTTTGGATTATTTTGGTCAAGCAAGAAACCCATCATGCTGTCACCAGGTTGTCTTCACTCACTTCTGTCGCCGTGTCGGTTCCGTCATTATTTCCATAAAATAGACTTCTTATTTATTTTGAAGCCTCCTAGCTGGCGGTACAGCCATCCACTTGTCTCTTGTGGCTGTGAAACACTCATTGTGATTGAAAATGAGCGACAACTGCTTGCTTTGCCTCCGGAGCTAATGTGCCCAAGGGGTGATGGGGTCCTAGCCATGCATGTCAACATTGTAAACAATGCCAGTGGAACACCCTCTTGGAAAAACCACATAATGACAGCAAAGTGTTTTTCTGCATTGTTTACTCAGTAAAATAAAAGCTTCCATATGTGTTGTATGTATGTGTTGGGCCTGAGTTTGTATCAGACTTATGTCTTCTTCAAACTGTTACAAATGTTTGGTATGCTCAAGAATTCTGGGTCAAGGATGAATGGTGCCAAAAACAGAACATTGATAGGACTAACATTTTTGGAGAAACTATGGATATTAGCTACCATTGCTAATTACATTTGGGACTCACATGCCAATCCGTCAGGGGGCAGTAAATCATCTTTATATTAAAAGCATGTGTGAGTGATTATATTTAGTAAGTTCATTGTAAGTACATAATATAACTGTAAATACATTTTAAAAAAAACATGGGTGACACAAGAAAGGGAAAACACATTTCAATTGTGGTCCATTTAAACATCAAATGGCAAAATAGAAATAAAAATAAAATAATAATAATGATAGTGATCATCATAACAGTGTGTATATGATAACAAGAACCTAAACTATTTCTAAATACATTACAACAATAAATTAACATTAAAAATTACATAATTATCAGGAAATAAAAGGGTTCCTCTTCTAAAAATTATGGTCTAAGGTTCTAAAAATGTTCTGGACTCTCACACCATTCCAACTCGCTATCGAAACTTTTCATAATTTATTACCACCTTTGAAACATGTCAGCTGCCTATTTTATAAACACGACCCAATCTGGAGCCCGTGGATCCCCACAGACAACACGCTCATTTTTATTTTGTTGCACATTGTAAACAGTGCAAAAAGAGCAAACAGGGTGACAGACACAGCGACAGTTTGAAAAAATATTTGGATGTGTCAGTTTATGATCACACGGTTCAAACATGTAGATTATCAGCACTGTTTAAGGATTAATCAAGTGATGAAGTCAGGAATGTGACATAACACACAAGTTGCAACACTGCAGGGTGTACATATGTTCTCAGTGAAAATAGTGTTAAGTCAACTCTGTCATAGTGTTACCTTGATCTAACACTCTATTAGAGGTGACAGAAGTGGTGTGAATGAATGACTCCATGTGTACTCCCTATAATGTTAATTTAACACTGCAGGGAGTGCAAATGTTCCCATTCTAATTCAACTCTGTCATCATGTAAATGAACTTAAGTCACCTTGATTTAACACTGTCATACTGTAAACAAACTCAGGTCACCTTGACTTATTAACACTGCTAGAGTTGACTGAATGAAATTTAGAATGGCTCCATGTGCACTCCCTGTAGTGTTAAATTAACACTGCAGGGTGAGCACGTTCCCATTCTAAATAGTGTTAAATCAGCTCTGTCATAGTGTAAATTAATTTGTCACTTTGATTTTAACACTGCTAGAGTTGACTGAATGGAATTTAGAATGGCTCCATGTGCACTCCCTGTAGTGTTAAATTAACACTGCAGGGTGTGCACATGTTCCCATTCTAAATAGTGTTGCTCTGTCATAGTGTAAATTAAGTCACTTTGATTTTAACACTCTGCTAGAGTTGACTAAATGAAATTTAGAATGGCTCCATGTGCACTCCCTGCAGGATTAAATTAACACTGCAGGGTGTGCATGTTCCTATTCTAAATAGTGTTGCTCTGTCATAGTGTAAATTAAGTCACTTTGATTTTAACACTCTGCTAGAGTTGATTGAACATGATTTTGAATGACAAAGTATTGACATTGACTTCACTGAAGTGACTGAGTCACCAGCTGCTTGTGACTGTTTTGGGTGGTAAATGGGACTTTTTAAAGGTCTCCTGATGGACCTGTCTGATGTTCTGGTCCTGTGTTCATCACCACACTCAGAGTTTTGGGGGTTTGTCAGATGGACGTCCTTCAGTCCAGCTCAGTGGTATTTTAGGAGCAGCGAAGAGGCGGTGAGCGGCGTCTCGGCCTCCTCGCAGGCTGGGCAGCGAGGTCAGTGAGATTAGCGGACAGAATCAGCCTTGCGTTGAACATCCCTCTGCACAAACCTCCTCTGGCCAAACAAAACCAGCTATCAGAGGATGACACCAAACACCAGCCCGCCGGGCATCCTGCACCTCCTCCTCCTACTCGCCTCAGTGCTCTGGAGCAAATGCATCACTGAGTTTACTTCAGCTTGTTTGTGGTCGTGTTGGAGGCAAGGTGACAAGAGCAATACACAAGAAGCATTCCTGTAATTTCCAAAAAGAGCTTTAGGTGGAATTGTTCTACACGGGGAACGCTGCCACAGCTCCCTCCTCGCTCTCCTTCCCCTCGTTTACCTAAGTTGCCAAAAAGGGGGGAGACCTCCCGGCATGCGAGGCCTCCTGAGGAATGGCTGGCGAGCAGGGGAGAAATGCGCCCTGACAGTCTGGTTCCGCCTGCAGCGGCCGGACGCCACAAACGAGTGCCGGATCTTCACGCAGATCTTATACTGAAGATGCCAGGGATTAAGAAAGAAACCGCTGCAGGACACTGCTGTGTCACTTAGCATTAAACTGCCCTAAACTCTGCCGTTATCAGATACGCCACGCAAAATAGGTCACGCCGGAGACAACGGGGGGGGGACGTAAACACCACGGACCCACCTTCACTGTTACATACAGATCAGAGTGAATATTTATTTAAAAAAGAAAAATAATTATAAACCATCACAACCCCCCCTCCAAAAAAGGGGGGTTTGTTCAAACAACAGTCAAGAAAAAAAACACATGATTTAATTATATTTATCCCATTAAAACAGTTCAGTTTAATTTTCCTCAAAATCAGTTGAAAAGTCTAAGAAAACCTTTTTAAAGTAAATTATAACCCGTTTAAATAGTTGTGTGTGTATACGAGTATATATATATATATATATATACACACACACACAGAGTGGGGCAAAAAAGTATTTAGTCAGCCCCTGATTGTGCAAGTTCTCCTACTTAGAAAGATGACAGAGGTCTGTAATTTTCATCATAGGTACACTTCAACTGTGACAGACAAAATGAGAAAAAAAAAAATCCAGAAAATCACATTGTAGAATTTTTAAAGAATTTATTTGTAAATTATGGTGGAAAATAGTATTTGGTCACTAACAAACAAGCAAGATTTCTGCCTCTCACAGACCTGTAACTACTTCTTTAAGAAGCTCTTCTGTCCTCCACCTGTTACCTGTATTAATGGCACCTGTTTGAACTTATCTGTATAAAAGACACCTGTCCACAGCCTCAAACAGTCAGACTCCAAACTCACCCATGGCCAAGACCGAGCTGTCGAAGGACACCAGGAAGAACATTGTAGATGTGCACCAGGCTGGGAAGAGTGAATCCACAATAGTCAAGCAGGTTGATGTGAATAAATCAACTGTGGGAGCCACTGTAAGAAGACATACAAGACCACTGATAATCTCCCTCGATCTGGGGCTCCACGCAAGATCTCATCCCGTGCTGTCAAAATGATCATGAGAACGGTGAGGAAAACTCCCAGAACTACACGGAGGGACCTGATGAATGACCTGCAGAGAGCTGGGACTGAAGTAACAAAGGCTACACACTACACAGAGAGGGACTCAAATCCTGCAGTGCCAGGCGTGTCCCCCTGCTTCAGACAGTACATGTCCAGGCCTGTCTGAAGTTTGACAGAGAGCATATGGATGATCCAGAAGAGGATTGGGAGAATATCATGTGGTCAGATGAAACCAAAATAGAACATTTTGGTAAAAACTCAACTCGTCGTGTCTGGAGGAAGAAGAATGCTGAGTTGCATTCCAAGAACACCATATCTACTGTGAAGCATGGGGGTGTAAAGATCATGCTTTGGGGCTGTTTTTCTGCAAAGGGGACAGGATGACTGATCTGTGTTAAGGGAAGAATGAACGTGGCCATATATCATGAGATTTTAAGTCAAAACCTCCTTCCATCAGTGAGAGCATTGAAGATGCAACGTGGCTGGGTCTTCCAGCATGACAGTGATCCCAAACACACCACTCAGGCAGCGAAGGAGTGGCTCCATCAAAAGAATTTCAAGGTCCTGGAGTGGCCAAGCCAGCCTCCAGACCTCAACCCCATAGAAAATTTGTTGAGGGAGTTGAAAGTCTGTGTTGCCCAGTGACAGCCCCAAAACATCACTGCTCTAGAGGAGATCTGCATGGAGGAATGGACCAAAATACCAGCTACAGTGTATGCAAACCTAGTGAAGCCTTACAGGAAACGTTTGACCTCTGTCATTGCCAACAACGATTATGTTACAAAGTATTGAGTTGAACTTTTGTTGTTGACTAAATACTTTTTTACCCCACTGTGTGTGTGTGTGTGTGTGTGTGTGTGTGTGTGTGTGTGTGTGTGTGTGTGTGTGTGTGTGTGTGTGTGTGTGTGTGTGTGTGTGTGTGTGTGTGTGTGTATATACCAAATTTCACCTCAAACTATGCAAAATCATTTGTGATTTGCTTTTAAAACACTTTGGTGTTGAATCATTTTACAGTAAATGAAAAACAGAAAATTGATCATATTTTAGAAGCTGAAACAACGTCACATTTGTCATTTACTCGATTGATAGTTGACGAATTGTCAAATAGTTTCAGCTCATAAAACATTTAGATTTGTGTGAGCAAAAGCAGATATTTAAGAATTTTGATGTTTGCAGAAATCTGCAAAACCTGAAATAAATCTGCAGCTTTTAGGAACTCTGATGCTTTACAGCAAATGGAAAATAGTTTGTTCATTTTTTGATTTCATGACAAAAATATACCAAGGGTGTGAGGAGGCTGTGGACAGGGAATGAGTTTGTCATGGGGACATGAGGAGGGCGTGGACGGGGAATGAGTTTGTCATGGGGATATGAGGAGGGCGTGGACAGGGACATGAAGAGGGCATTGACAGGGACATGAGTTTGTCACGGGGACATGAGGAGGGCGTGGACAGGGACATGAAGAGGGCATGGACAGGGACATGAGTTTGTCATGGGGACATGAAGAGGGCATGGACAGGGACATGAGGTTGTCGACAGGGACATGAGGAGGCCGTGGACAGGGACATGAGGTTGTCACGGGGACATGAGGGTGTGGACAGGGACATGAGTTTGTCACGGGGACATGAGGAGGCCGTGGACAGGGACGTGAGGAGGGCGTGGACGGGGACATTGGGTTGTCGTGGGGACATGAGGCCGTGGACAGGGACATGAAGAGGGAGTGGACGGGACATGAGGAGGGCATGGACGGGACATAAGGTTGTGGATAGGGACATGAAGAGGCTGTGGACTTGACATGAGGTTGTGGACAGGGACATGAAGAGGGTGTGGACGGGACATGAGGAGGGCATGGACGGGACATAAGGTTGTGGATAGGGACATGAAGAGGCTGTGGACTTGACATGAGGTTGTGGGCGGGGACATGAGGAGGGCGTGGATGGGACATAAGGTTGTGCATGGGGACATGAGGAGGGCGTGGACGGGACATAAGGTTGTGCATGGGGACATGAGGTTGTGCATGGGGACATGAGGAGGGTGTGGACGGGACATGAGGTTGTGGGCAGGGACATGAGGAGGGCGCGGACAGGGCACCATAGGTATCCAGTGGTGGATGAGGACAGTGTGTTTGACTGGCTGAACTCCTCCCACCAAATCTAATATCAGACAGATGAATAAATGTCTTTCTGATCCACAAAGCATTTGTTGGAGCTTTTCTGTCTCTGCAGCGTCCTGCAGAACAATAAGTTGGATTCTGTGGCACTAAAACTCTCTTCCTGTGAATTATTAATGAGACAAACCAAAAAAGGCAGAAAGCGGAGGGGGGACGCGCTGTAATTATGCCACAGAATGAAGAAGGGAACAAAGTTAGAGAAGTATTTTCATATTATGTATGCAAAACACCAAAGCTGCAGGACAGACACACAGTTAAAAGAGACACGAACAGCATTTGCATTCACGTCGTTCAGCCGGCTCTGTGTGTAAAATAAGAGAGCAAAAACACTTTAAAGTTCACACAGCGGAAGTAAAACAAACTTTTTAAAATGACAGACTGACTGCCTGATGCTTCACAAAGTGTGAATATTTGTTCTGGGGTGACGGCTTTCGATTTAATCGGAATGTTTTTGAACAGAAGCCGCTGTAAAAGTTGATTAATCTTGTGTGCAGAAGAGGAAACCCTTTTTCCTGCCTTTATGATGTCACAGTGAAGTTCTATCACCAGCAAACACTTTGCAAACTTTGGTATTTGTCAGTTAAATGAGCTGCAAAATGCAGAACATTGTGAGAAAAAATGTTGATGAAAATCAAATAGCGGAAAATTTTAAGATCATCATGAAATTCTTCCATTTCAGAATTTAAATTATTCCAAAGTGAAAATACTGCTGATGATACAGAGACTTGGGGGGAAACTTACCAATGTGTCCTGAACTTCTTTTCAAGTTCAGTAATATAAATACATTAAAATTTTATTTGATCAATAATCAGTCAGCTCTTGTGGAACTGCACAAAAACATAAATGGACAACACTGTGTCAGATTTAAAATATTTCACAAACACCAACTACACTTTAAAAAAGTTGTGAAAATATAAGAACTGATGTTTTTTTTAGTCCCTTCACTCAAAAAAATTGTTGCTCCAAAATTCAAAAAAAATAAAAAAATAAAAATGCTTTGATTGGTGCCACACAATTGAATTTAGTTGAGTCAGATTAACATCTAATATTTACACTAATTTAATTTGGACAAAATTAATTCATTTAGGCATTTCTAAGTGAAGCTTTTTTTGGTTTTCTCTTTTTTTAGTTTATGAACATGAACTGGTTTTTTATGTTGAATGAACACAAAAACTCCTCGTGTTGTTTTAAGTTTTGTTGTTGTTGTTGTTGTTGATGCTGGTGCCGTTAGCTTGTTAGTTCACTGGGTTAGCTATTGACGTGTTTAGCCGTGTAGAAATAGCTCGGCCGACCGTCACATGGTTTAACTAACAACTGTGAACCATTTTGTAAAAAAATAAACGTGACTTTAAAAGCGGAGCAGCCGCTCAGGAAACGTTCTCCTCTGCTTGAATGTGTTTAAGACACCAGCTGCTTTAAAATGACCAAACCTCAAGAAACAATGAAACGATGACATCATCAACACTTGGGTCACATGACATAGTCGGCGTGTCATCATGTGACGGTGACGGACTCCCAGCATCCTCGGCGTGTCCCAGTGTTCCTGATCTGAAGCAGTCCTGTTTTCAAATGAGACAGAATTTTATTTTATTTTTTAATTACAGGAAGTAAAAAAAAAAAAACATCCAGCCATCGGTTCAAATCCCAAAAGTCTTTAAAACTGCAGAAAAGAATAATCCACTGAATAAATTATAAAATTTATCTGTTAAATCAAGATGATGCTTTCAAAAGAGCTGGAACAAAGTGTTTGTGTTTGGGGTCAAAGGTCATGCTGGATGCACACTTGTGGCAGCTGCTGCTCAAAAGTGACTCTTTTCTGATGCTGCCCTGCCCTCTAGTGGCTGCTTGGTGGAGGTGTCACAGGTTGCTGATTCTATAACTCTTCTCTTTGTGTTGTCACGTTTTTGACACTTTTGGTGACAAACTCAGCAGCATTTTAAAGTCATGAATATTGTTAACGTTGAGTTTGTCCCTGAGTCTGTCTGACCACATCCTCCGAGGAGCTCGTGTTTAACAAAAGAACCAAACAGGCTGCTGTTTGGTTCTTTTGAGACTTTCACTTTGTGTTCTGAACTCGGTTCCTGTGGTTCCGGTTTGGGAGCGTGCGCTGGTGTTGCACCACTTCATGGAGCTGCTTTAGGTCCAAGTTTGCAGCAATTCAAACAGAAGACTGGTCCATCTGTCCACTGCAGCCAGGTGACATGTGGGCGTGTCCTCCGCCTGCCCCAGCCCTGAAGCTCCTACGTGTTGGATCACGACCAGAGGAAGGCCACATGACCAGAATACTGTAACTGATGTAGCCACGCAACTGACACAAAGTCACTCCGGCGGGGCAGAAGGATCCTCCACAGAGACCTGGTACCAAAGACATCTAATCGTCGTCTCGGGTTACTGGTTTGAGTCCAAGTCTCATAAACATACATTAAGACTGGAAGCACCAGGACCCTGAAGACTTGGACCTTCATCCTCCTGCAAAGATGTCAGCATCACCAAATGCCTCTCATCTTTGACCTCATATCTCCATAAGCTCTTCTGAGGTGTCTCCAGTCTGATGTTGGTCAAAGAGAGTTCCAGCCTCCAAAAAGCTCATGAAACAGAAGAGTGACGCTGTGCAGCAGAAGGTGAAGCTATTTATCTGTTTGTTCATGCTCCTCTCACTCCCTCCTCCTCATGGAGCTCAAGCATCTATTTCTGGCTCATCTTCACTTTGATCCGTGTTGCAAAATGACAAGGTAACGCAACTCGGGGGGTCAGCTGTGTTACAGGAACGCATCCACAGATCACGGAAGAGGAAATCAATCGCGGCTGACAGTGTCTTCAGGATACTCTGACCTGACCGGACCACCACACACATGATGATGGTGCACAGACATTCCATAGCCAAAGATAACACACACACACGACCTCTGTCGGTTCTTATCCTATCAAGGTGCATCAACCACAAAAATCTGCAAAGTTCATCACCAGCTGTTTATGAAAAGCTCAAACTCTGACCACCAACACTACAAAAAAAAAAAAAAAAAAAACGAGGCAACGCCTACATTCACCCCCAAAATGACACAGTTATGTTCACTCAGTTTGATTCTGATCAGTGTTTTGATCTTCCTGATTTTTGTTCATCACTCATTGTTGCTCCTGATATTTGATTCTGATTCAGGCTATAACAACACTAAACATTTAGTAATCGATACCAGTGCCAGTGAAGTTACATCATTCTCCATTCACTGTTGTGTGGGCCGCTGAAGAGGAGGTACTGCTGGCCCACCATCACCAGAGGGCGCCCTGCCTGGAGTGCGGGCTCCAGGCACCAGAGGGCGCCGCCGCCTCACGGGAGCAGCCTCGGTGACAGCTGTCACCCATCACCTGAGACAGCTGACGGCAATCATCAGTGGGGTATATCAGCAGGACGGCATCTCCACCTCATTGCCGAGATATCGTTTCTACCAGAGAGGTAACATATCAAAGCCTACTGAGTACACAGTTTTGACTGAGCTAGTTATTGGTTTACTGTTCCAACGAGAGGTGGAGGTACCTTTCCTGCCGTTCGGAGTTCTGGGTGCAAACGCGCCCCCATCTAACTGTTCTTTTTCCCTCGCCAGCAGTACCAGGTCCGACACGCGGAGGCAGTGGCCACCTGGGAGTTCGGGACTTGGCGGCTCCAGTATTCCCGGGGTCTGGTGGCGGAGGAAGCCGTGTGGTTCCGGTCTTACCTTGGAGAGGCGTCTCCTATCTTCGAGCCTGCCCACACGACACCTTTGTGTATTGACTTTTGTCCATTTCTGTAATTGGTTGTATTCGTTGTGCACATTCACAACAGTAAAGCGTTGTTATTTTGACTTACTCCATTGTCCGTTCATTTGCGCCCCCTGTTGTGGGTCCGTGTTCCTACACTTTCCCAACATTCACCACGGTAACAAATGTTTGTTGGTTTTTCAGCTCCCTTGTTTCTTTCTTAGCAGAGCTTATTCTTATTTGACACAAATTTTATGCCGGATGCCCTTCCTGACACAACTCACCGTGAGAAACACACACTTCCCATCCAAGGACTAATCAGGACCTACCCTACTTAGTTTCTGAGATCTGAAGGGATCAGGTGTAGAGCGGCAGCACCACGGTGTAAACAAACAAACAAACAAAAACAAATAAGAATAGAGGTCTTGTTTAGACAAGAAACATGTCTGTCTTTTTACAATTTAACTGGTATTTACTAAATACACAAAATTGTACAATCCAAACATACAATAGATAAAGAAAAATATAAGAAAACCCATAAAAGTCACAGTTTTGTGCTACAAATGATTTGACCAGTAGATGTCAGAATGACAATCAGCTGCTGTGTTGACAGAAGAGCAGAGCGCAGCAGCCAACTTACCTGATGCTCTGTTTTAGTAAGTCACATTTATTTGAAATGGGACAATGTATATTAATGAACACAGTTACATGTAAATATGCCAGATTGTAGCAGGATGCTAATTTCCATCCGTAGTCCCAGTAACATAGAAACAGACTAAGAACACACAACATACCAAAACAAATCAATCATGACAGAAAACAATTAAAACCGAATATACATACAAATATGTACAAATTCAAAGTGGCAACAGTTGATTGTTAATAAGCAGCCGACAGTTTTATTAACAGACACCACATTCAGACAGAGGACACTGACCCACGATCAGTCAGCAACATTTCACACCAACATTAATGGATTTTTTTCACTGATTGTAAAAATCAATATTTGACATAACGTATAATACGAAGTTTATACATCAGTTTTAGATTCTGGACAGAAAAACTCCAGAGTGAACACAAATCCTTCATTTAAAAAACTAAATTTAAATCCTCTTTAAAAAATAACAACTAGAAGTCATGTGATTAAGATTCAAGCAGTATTTTATTTTTGAAGAAAATGTTCATTTGTATTTTAGTGTTTAGTCGCTGAATGTTCAGCCAAACGCAGGTTAACTGTCAGATAAATAACAAACTGCCTGTAGATTGGAACAGCCTGTAAAATAACTTTTAAAAAATGTTTTTCCATTTCAAAACACGGGGAGAATATGCAAACTCCACCCACAAAGGACAAGAAAGGGACACAAACCCAGAACCTTCTCGCTGTGAGTCAACAATTCAATTCAATTACATTTATTGGACACAATACTTTAAAGAAGTAATTAGTTCTGCGAGTGAAGTGTCACGTAAGCAGGAGAAGCTCGCTCATGGTACTGGGAGTCCCAAACAGGAAGTGCCAAATTTTGAGTCCAAAGGGAAACAGGAAATGTCAAATGTTGAAGACTTCGTGGATCTACAGTAGAGGATATTAACCTGTTTTTCATTAGGTTGTTTTTGCGCTGGTATGTTTATCCTCTGTAAATTCTTCTTCTTACTTATAAGGTTTTGAATAATCAGGTCCCATCTTATCTTAGGGACCTCGTAGTACCATATCACCCCAATAGAGCGCTTCGCTCTCAGACTGCAGGCTTACTTGTAGTTCCTAGGGTTTGTAAGAGTAGAATGGGAGGCAGAGCCTTCAGCTTTCAGGCTCCTCTCCTGTGGAACCAGCTCCCAATTCAGATCAGGGAGACAGACACCCTCTCTACTTTTAAGATTAGGCTTAAAACTTTCCTTTTTGCTAAAGCTTATAGTTAGGGCTGGATCAGGTGACCCTGAACCATCCCTTAGTTATGCTGCTATAGACTTAGACTGCTGGGGGGTTCCCATGATGCACTGTTTCTTTCTCTTTTTGCTCTGTATGCACCACTCTGCATTTAATCATTAGTGATCGATCTCTGCTCCCCTCCACAGCATGTCTTTTTCCTGGTTCTCTCCCTCAGCCCCAACCAGTCCCAGCAGAAGACTGCCCCTCCCTGAGCCTGGTTCTGCTGGAGGTTTCTTCCTGTTAAAAGGGAGTTTTTCCTTCCCACTGTAGCCAAGTGCTTGCTCACAGGGGGTCGTTTTGACCATTGGGGTTTTACATAATTATTGTATGGCCTTGCCTTACAATATAAAGCGCCTTGGGGCAACTGTTTGTTGTGATTTGGCGCTATATAAAAAAATTGATTGATTAATTGATTGATTGTAAGGTTTAGGTCCAACTTTTTGTTTGGCTCAATTTTTTTATAAAAAGAAAATACAATTTTTAAAAAGAGAAAGAGGAGATCTCACGGGAATTCAGTGGACAGTAGACACTGAAACTGGACATATCAAATGTTGAACACTTCCTGAACCAACAGTAGAGGAGATTAACCTGTTATTCAGTTTTTGCTGTGGTATGTTTATTCTCTATAAGTTTTTTGTGTAACTTTTTGATTGTTTCACTTTTAAAAAAGTAAAATAAAATACAAAAAAAGGACAAAGAGGAGATCTCACACGACTAGAGGAGCTCTCTTTTATTGTAATTTTATTATTTTTAATTCATTTATTCATGATTCGGGGTAACTTGGTGCCCATTTTTTAAATATATACAGCACTTTGGTCGACTGCTGTCATTTTAAACGTGCTTTAGAAATAAAGGTTGAGTTGAATTGAGCTCTTGTGGGAAGTCAGTGTACAGTTGACACTGAAAAAGGAAATGCTAAATGTTGAGTCATCATTGATTCCGGGAACAATAAAGTGAGAACACATGAGGTCAGTCGGTGAAGCTGAAGCTTTTTAACCATGCTAATGCTCCCCAGAAGCATTTACTGAAAAATGTCTGAAGGACCTAAATGAGATGGTGAGAACTATCCAGGTATGTGAGGCACAAATAAAGAAAAATGCTTAAAATTGCAGGGGGTTAAGAGCAGTGCTGCCCAGTGTTGCCACAGCTACTTTGAAAAAGTAATCCAATTACTGATGACTGATTACTCCTTGAAAAAGTAACTTAGTTACTTTACTGATTACTCAGTTGGAAAAGTAACTAAGTTAGATTACTAGTTACTTTTTTAGTTACTTTCCCCAGCTGCCGACAACAACCCTCTGCCACCTCAACATGACAATGATACTTGTTTTGCCAAAACTCACTTTATAGTCACCCTTTCTTGGCTTCAATGAAAATAAATACTTGTTTTATAAAAAGTAAAATAAAGGGAGGTAATGGTCTAGTGGTTAAGGTGTTGGGCTTGAGTCCAGAAGATCATGGGTTCAAATCCCCACCCGACTGGAAAATCACTCAGGGCCCTTGGGCAAGGCCTTTAATCCCCTATTGCTCCCGGTGTGTAGTGAGCGCCTTGTATGGAAGCACCGTGATATCGGGGTGAATGTGAGGCATAATTGTAAAGTGCTTTGAGTGTCTGATGCAGATGGAAAAGCGCTATATAAATGCAGTCCATTTAAAGACCTCTTTCTTGACCTCATATTTAACTGTTGACAGCACTGTAACAGTAAAACTTGCAATTTGTAACCTACATTGTTTATAAATGTAACTATTAAATTCTTTCTAACATTTTTCTAACATTTAAATTCTCTCTAAACATTTTACTTGTCAAAATTATTATTTAAAGTAGTATTAGTAGTTGTAGTAAAAAAAAAAAAAAAAGGCTTCAAAACTGGACCTTTAATCTAATCTAGGGGTGTTGTGGGGGAGGGGGGCACATCCCTCCCCCACGCCCCCATTCCATCTGGATTCGCCCCTGCTTTGGCATTTGAGCACAAAGAATGGATAACATTTATTTATGCAGAAAACATGACCAGATTTACAGGTAAGAAAGTTTTATTGCGTTTTCACATCATGTGGTCCTCAGAAAGAGAGTTTAGGTGCATTTGAGTGGAAAATAGTGTTAGTTGTTGATGCGTCGCGGAGGATCAGCTGTTTTTAACGAGCAGATACAGAGCGGCTCAGCTCAGAACCTAAATAAAGGAGGAAAAAGCATAAAAATGTCTTTGTAAAGCTCAGTGCAGGTGTGCTGTTGTCACTGTGCTTTAAGAGGTGAGGACGAGTCGTAGCTGCTGCAGAAAACCGCGGATGAAAAGCTCACAGCTCACTTAAAGTGGGCAGTTCAGTCGAACCCCGACCTCCTGCCCACGGACCAAGTTTAATGCTGCTATCGACCCACAATGCAAAAATAATAGTAACGCACAGTGATTTGGAGAAGTAACTTTAATCTGATTACTGATTTGGAAAGATTAACGCGTTAGATTACTTGTTACTAAAAAAAAGTGGTCAGATTACGAAGGCTGAAAAGTTCTAAGGCTCACTATAATGCAGTTAATGCATTACTCCTTCATGGGGAGCCTTAGAACGTTTCAGCCTACCCTCGTAGAGTAACGCATTACTAAGTAACATCACTGGTGCTGCCACACTTATTTTGAAAAAGTAATCCAATCATGTGCAGCAAACACTAAATATGAAACAGAATAGAGATATTTTGTCTTTCTCCTTCTCACAGGTTTGTCACTGTGTATCAGTCCAGGAAACTGATTTGGCACCACTTTTCCACCGGATGTCCTTCCAGTACGTTACATGGAAAATGGGCACTGGTGGTTTTGAACCGGAAACCTTCTGATTGGGAATCAAACACGCTGAGCACTTCGTCACCACACTGAGACATTGAACAAAGTCACTTTGGTGACAAATCTCAAAATAGAGATATGTCACCAAAGTGACTTTATTTGTGCCTCCATCTACCATAGAGCTCGCTCATAGTACATTGAGTCCCAAACAGGAAGTGCCAAATTTAAAGTCCACAGTGAAGCAGGAAATTTCAAATGTTGAACACTTTCTGATTTGACACTTCCTGGAAGACAGTAGACGAGATCTTGTGGAATCTCATGGGAATTCAGTGGCAAGTTCACACTGAAACAGGAAGTGCCCAATTTTGAGCCCACAGTGAAACAGGAAATGTCAAATGTTGAACACTTCCTGGATTGACAAGACAGGAGATCTCGCAGGAATTCAGTGGCAAGTTGAGACTGAAACAGGAAGTGCCAAATTTTGAGTCCACAGTGAAACAGGAAATGCCAAATGTGTTTTTTAAATCAATCAATCAATCAATTTTTTTATATAGCGCCAAATCACAACAAACAGTTGCCCCAAGGCGCTGTGGAACTCCATAATTAACTTTAGTCTGTGAAGAAGATTCCCCATTTACATGAACAAATTGTAATCTATTAGACAAATATGATTCAAACCACCGCAGCGCAGTGCCTTTAATACCTATGGCATGCTCTAATCTCTGTAATAAAATTTTATGGTCAACAGTATCAAAAGCAGCACTGAGGTCTAACAGAACAAGCACAGAGATGAGTCCACTGTCCAAGGCCATAAGAAGATCATTTGTAACCTTCACTAATGCTGTTTCTGTACTATGATGAATTCTAAAACCTGACTGAAACTCTTCAAATAGACCATTCCTCTGCAGATGATCAGTTAGCTGTTTTACAACTACCCTTTCAAGAATTTTTGAGAGAAAAGGAAGGTTGGAGATTGGCCTATAATTAGCTAAGATAGCTGGGTCAAGTGATGGCTTTTTAAGTAATGGTTTAATTACTGCCACCTTAAAAGCCTGTGGTACATAGCCAACTAACAAGATAGATTGATCATATTTAAGATCGAAGCATTAAATAATGGTAGGGCTTCCTTGAGCAGCCTGGTAGGAATGGGGTCTAATAGACATGTTGATGGTTTGGATGAAGTAACTAATGAAAATAACTCAGACAGAACAATCGGAGAGAAAGAGTCTAACCAAATACAGGCATCACTGAAAGCAGCCAAAGATAACGATACGTCTTTGGGATGGTTATGAGTAATTTTTTCTCTAATAGTTAAAATTTTGTTAGCAAAGAAAGTCATGAAGTCATTACTAGTTAAAGTTAATGGAATACTCAGCTCAATAGAGCTCTGACTCTTTGTCAGCCTGGCTACTAGAATAAACCTCCGTTCATTCTACACAATTTCTCCACAGAAAAGAAAGATCCAGACGGACTAAAATTGTAAGTTTCTTGCACACATTTATTTTGTCAATATCCTGACACTGTTCCGAATTATAATGTGGTTGATGACGCCGTTTTTGTGCATCGGCTTATGACTGTAATGTCGCACCATGAATGACGTGGCGCCTAATATTGTAATATTGACATGTTCTATAAACAAACTGCATGCATGCACATACAGTAGCGTTCAGAATAATAGTAGTGCTATGTGACTAAAAAGATTAATCCAGGTTTTGAGTATATTTCTTATTGTTACATGGTGTCCCCTATTTAAGGATGAAGCCAGCACCTGTTGAACATGCTTTTCTCTTTGAAAGCCTGAGGAAAATGGGACGTTCAAGACATTGTTCAGAAGAACAGCGTAGTTTGATTAAAAAGTTGATTGGAGAGGGGAAAACTTATACACAGGTGCAAAAAATTATAGGCTGTTCATCTACAATGATCTCCAATGCTTTAAAATGGACAAAAAAAAAAAAAAAAAACAGAGACGTGTGGAAGAAAACAGACAACAACCATCAAAATGGATAGAAGAATAACCAGAATGGTAAAGGCTCACCCATTGATCAGCTCCAGGATGATCAAAGACAGTCTGGAGTTACCTGTAAGTGCTGTGACAGTTAGAAGACGCCTGTGTGAAGCTAATTTATTTGCAAGAATCCCCCGCAAAGTCCCTCTGTTAAATAAAAGACATGTGCAGAAGAGGTTACAATTTGCCAAAGAACACATCAACTGGCCTAAAGAGAAATGGAGGAATATTTTGTGGACTGATGAGAGTAAAATTGATCTTTTTGGGTCCAAGGGTCGCAGACAGTTTGTGAAACGACCCCCAAACTCTGAATTCAAGCCACATGTCACAGTGAAAACAGTGAAGCATGGTGGTACAAGCATCATGATATGGGCATGTTTCTCCTACTATGGTGTTGGGCCTATACGAGGTCTGTCAATAAAGTATAGGTCCTTTTTAGTTTTTCAAAAACTATATGGATTTCATTCATATGTTTTTACGTCAGACATGCTTGAACCCTTGTGTGCATGCGTGAGTTTTTCCACGCCTGTCGGTGACGTCATTTGCCTGTGAGCACTCCTTGTGGGAGGAGTCATCCAGCCCCTCGTCGGAATTCCTTTGTCTGAGAAGTTGCTGAGAGACTGGCGCTTTGTTTGATCAAAATTTTTTCTAAACCTGTGAGACACATCGAAGTGGACACGGTTCGAAAAATTAAGCTGGTTTTCAGTGAAAATTTTAACGGCTGATGAGAGATTTTGAGGTGATACTGTTGCTTTAAGGACTTCCCACGGTGCGAGACGTCGTGCAGCGGTCCCAGGCGCCGTCGTCAGCCTGTTTCAAGCTGAAAACCTCCACATTTCAGGCTCTATTGATCCAGGACGTCGTGAGAGAACAGAGAAGTTTCAGAAGTCATCGGTTTCAGCATTTTATCCGTATATTCCACTGTTAAAGGAGATTTTTTTTAATGAAAGACGTGCGGACGGCTCGCAGCCGCCCCGACGCTCCGCCACAGAAAAAACACCTCTGTTGGAAGCCTTAAGGACAAGTTGGAACATGTCCAGCTGTTAAACAATTTCTCATATACTCACTCAACTGAAAGCCATCAAAAGCCGCCTGGATTTTACAAATGGTTATCAACACGGAGGTGTTTTTCCTGTGCCGTCGCACCGCGCCGGCTGCGTCCCGACGCGCGGACCCGTCCGCACGTCTTTCATTAAAAAAAATCTCCTTTAACAGTGGAATATCCGGATAAAATGCTAAAACCGACTTCTTCTGAAACTTCTCTGTTCTCTCACGATGTCCTGGATCAATAGAGCCTGAAATGTGGAGGTTTTCAGCTTGAAACAGGCTGACGACGGCACCTGAGAGCGCTGCATGACGTCTCGCACCGTGGGAAGTCCTTAAAGCGACAGTATCACCTCAAAATCTCTCATCAGCCGTTAAAATTTTCACTGAAAACCAGCTTAATTTTTCGAACCGTGTCCACTTCGATGTGTCTCACAGGTTTAGAAAAAATTTTGATCAAACAAAGCGCCAGTCTCTCAGTAACTTCTCAGACAAAGGAATTCCGACGAGGGGCTGGACGACTCCTCCCACAAGGAGTGTTCACAGGCGGATGACGTCACCGACAGGCGTGGAAAAACTCACGCATGCGCACGAGGGTTCAAGCATGTCTGACGTAAAAACATATGAATGAAATCCATATAGTTTTTGAAAAAAATAAAAAGGACCGTAACTTTATTGACAGCCCTCGTATATCGCATACCAGGTATCATGGATCAGTTTGGATATGTCAAAATACTTGAAGAGGTCATGTTGCCTTATGCTGAAGAGGACATGCCCTTGAAATGGGTGTTTCAACAAGACAATGACCCCAAGCACACTAGTAAACAAGCAAAATCTTGGTTCCAAATCAACAAAGTTAATGCCTCTCAAATGTGAAGAAATCATTAAAAACTGTGGTTATACAACTAAATACTAGTTTAGTGATTCACAGGATTGCTAAAAAAGCAATTTGAACATAATAGTTTTGAGTTTGTAGCGTCAGCAGCAGATGCTACTATTATTGTGAACACCCCCTTTCTACTTTTTTTTTACTAACAGCCCAATTTCATAGCCTTAAGAGTGTGAATATCATGAATGCTTGGTCTTGTTGGATTTATGAGAATCTACTGAATCTACTGGTACCTTGTTTCCCATGTAACAATAAGAAATATACTCAAAACCTGGATTAATCTTTTTAGTCACATAGCACTACTATTATTCTGAACACTACTGTATCACTGTATGGCTGTCAACTTATCAAAACAAACGTGACACCAAAGAGGTTATATGTGAGACCCACCTTCCTTGTAGTCATTACGAAGCCTGCTTAGCAAATATTCTGCAATATCCACAGTTTCAGACCCTGGACTTCCATCTAACCATCTGTCAGTTGCCTTCAAGGGTTCAGAAATTAGTTGTCTCCAACTATCAACTATCAACAAGGACTGGTCATTTTCGACAGCAGCTCTCTCTTCCTCCTTCGTCGGCACTAACAGTAGTTTCTGTAATGATACAGCACACGCAAGCACAGCCAGCTCTTCTTTCCATTTCTGTCCGATGCCGTACGTAGTCCTGGTTGTAACAGGCAATCCGCGGAGCTTACAAAAATGCTTTAAATCATCAACTTTCCAGCGGTTGAAATGATACAAATCATAGCACTCCTCACTGCTTTCCGCCATCATAGCATGTGGATTGGTAGCCGAAAAATTTAGTGTACCCATAATGCACCGCGCGGCCTGAGTCATGCACTTCGCTTATTGACTGCTCGGTCCCTCCTGTACAGTAGTTGGCGCTGTGTTCCACAAAAAAGTTCTAAACCACCTAAGTAGAAGACAAATTTTGACTCACAGATTCCAGATGACACCAAAGTTATACTGGTGAATAAACGACTGTATTTTATGCCAGGAATGATGTCCAGGTTCTTAAAAGTGGCATTTCTCCTTTAATTTGGGTTACCTTATATATACGTGTTTCTCCAGTGACGTTAGATTAATAAACTGAGGAGGCAGGAGCTGATTCATGCTCTGTTTGCTTATTTGAGATGTAAGATGCTGCCCGAGTGTTTCTCAATTGCCCTCAGAAGTCTTGGAACACGGTATTTCACAAATTTTAACCTCAGCCATTTGGTAGAGGACATTGATATCTACTACATTCTATTGAAACATGTGATGCAGTTAAAGGGTTAATTTGTTGATGCCATTTCAAATACAAAAAAAAAAAAAAAAAAATTCTAAAGTTATCTTCCTTAGACTCAAACTGATAGCAAATCTCTACAACTTGGTATAAATTTAATTAAACATCTAAAATACAGTTTCCTGATGGAGTGGTGTAGAGGAGGCTTTTCTTAAAAAGAAGATCTGAATGTTCCGTTAATTTGGCCACACTGTGCAGCCCTACTGTCAACTAGCTGAAAAGTTTGAATATGAATTTACATCTACATTTAAAAAAAAATGCTTGAAGTGGCAGGGGGTTAAGAGGGCTGTAGTTATGGGGCCTCAGGGGGAGAAAAGACTGTTTGCTTGTTTTTTGCTTTTTAGCCATGCTAATGCTCTCCAGAAGCATTTACTGAAAAAAAATGTCTGAAGGACCTAAATGACATGTTGAGATGCTGAAGAGCTTCTCTTGTTTATGTCTATGACACATCCCTGGTTCTCAAGACCAGACACCTAAGTGGCTCTACTCTACTCTTTTCTACTCTGCTATTTTACTCTTCCTTTTTAGATATTTACCTCCACCAAGGAGGTTATGTTTTCGGTCACGTTTGTTTGTTTTTCTGTCTATTTGTCAGCAGGATAACTCAAAAGGTTTTGAACAGATTTTGATGACATTGTGTGGAGTGGTTGGAAATGACAAGAGGAACAAGTGGTTAAATTTTAGTGGTGATCCGGATCACGATCCGGATCCAGGAATTTTTTAATGAATTCTTCACCATTGTGGGATAGGGGTAATTTTGACATTCTAGTTTCTAACTCCACAAAAACAAGGCAGAAAGGCTTGAAAAACATTAGGGTGTAACATAGTCAAATGTTCTATCAAACAACAAAGTTTGGTGATGATCGGATCCGGATTCCGGATCTGGTGATCCAGAATATGCAAAAATATAGGAAAAATAGAAAATGTGTCAGAGGTGACAAATGTAGCTGAATCTGTACTGATTCAGTAAGGTGTCATCAGATTTGATGTAGCTTCAAATGTTATGGAGCTAGATCCAGAAGAAAACCGCCATTACCGAAAAATCGTTTTTATACAGTAAGTTTTGAACTAATAAAGACATAAAAGCACACCCGTCGCTACGGGCGGGCCCTAGGGAGCAGTGCCCGCCCACTGATATGCTTGGGCCCGCCCCGGCCCGCCCACCCAAGCCAGATCACAGTCACAGATCTCAAATAAATAGATAAATAAAATCCTAATTTCATTTTATTGTACTTGCTTTGGGTTAAAACGGCCAGTGTTGCATAATCACTAAGACATTAAATATATTAAAACCGTGTGAGTTTGTTGGAAAGTTTGTCTACGTATGTAATCGGGTCAGTGTTGCCTAGCAACAATCAGTTACCGCGTTTATGGGGGAAGTGAAGTGTGAGTTTTTCCAGCAGACAGCAGCTAGTTTTGTGCTTTCCTAAATATGGATATACGTAACTGGTTTAAAACCTCAACATCGGTAACTTCGGATAAACCAACACATGATGCCGTTGGCAAAGAAAACCCTGGATCCATTTCTACCTCCGTGGATCCTGCACTGACACAGGGTGGACGAAAGAGAGGACAGCGCTGGCACTCTACTCAAAGTAGGTCCAAATTATTATTGTGTGTGTGTGTATCAGAGGCGATTGCTCTAAGACTGCAGGGGAAGCTCAGCTTCTCCTAAAATGTCAAAAATAAGTGATCAAATATATACTGTTGTGTGTACATGTCACTGACTAAATATGCGCTACAACGCGCTCAACTTTTGTTCAGAATCACCTTATTACTGGTAACGACGCGGCTTTCCTCTCACTCAAACCCGCAGCTTCACAGTGCTTTAAACAGTGGAGCGTCCACAGACTTCAATAGCGAAGCAAAGACTACAGCGAAACGAGACAAGTCATTGGATAAATGCTGGGCTTTGTCCCGCCCATCGGACGCTCAGCGTGTCTGGGGTCTATGGGGCAGTGGGCGGGCCTCGGCTGGCCCGGACGCTCAGCTTCTGCATGATGATTGGATGATCTGTCTGAGGCGAATGAGCGAATCAGCGATCTTTTGGTGTAAACATCCGTGGGAGCATTTTTTAATTTTCATTCTGTTCTGAGTTGAACCGGAGACTTTCGTAATCCTCTTAGCGGGATTTTCTTTGTTAAAAACGATTAGCGACAAATCGAGCTTCTGTTTCTGGTGGGTTTTTTTTGTAGCTGCTTGTGTTTGGAGACTGACTTCTATCACTCTTTCTGACTTCTATCGCAGTTTCTGTTCCTACCGAGCAGCGGGTGCTGCTGAGCTCCTCCACCGTCACAAAGCGCTCACAGGCGGACACACTTCACACGAGCCTCCCCCCAGTCCCAGCTAGCGAGCTAGCTAGGTAGCAAGCTGCACATAATGGCAGACAATTTGAATGTTGTGGACCAGATTTTGGCAAAGCCATTTGATAATCTTCCTTAACAAAGAAAAACTTAAGAGTTAAACAGCAGGACAGATCAACTCCTCAGATTAATTTGGTGCAAAAGGTGGGAAAAGTAACAGGTCCTTTCAGCTGTCCTGGTATGACAGTGAGCTGGCTGACTGGAAGTGCTGTAACAAATAAAATGTACTGTTTCTTGAAAAGGAACGGAGGGTAGAATTTACGTATAAATAAACCGACACATTTTGTTATGTAGGCCGAAATTGAGCTTCCCCTCCTTGAAAGACAAGCATTCGCCACTCGTGTGAGTGTGTGTGATGGCAATTGGTACTACTGCTACCCCTCTGTTGGTTGCTTTGAAAAGTTTTTTTTTTAAGTTTGAGATGCTGGTTGTCGTCTAATACGTCATGTGCACACTCGGTGGTGGTGGTGGCGGTGTGTGTGTGTGTTGGCAGTTGGTAGCTACCCCTCTATTGTGAGGGATTAGGGCTGCGTGAATAGTAAAAATAAGCAAAAATAAGCTATTAGTAGTGGTGCCCACCTGGTGGATTTCATAAGCCCCCCTTAAGACTGAGATCTGGCAACAGGACTGCATAAAAGTGATTCCAAGTTCTAGTGGTATGTTTTCATGGTCAAGGATGTCAAATATAAAGGAACGAAAAGTGTATGTATCATAGTTTTGGTTGTAACACTGAATTGTTGAATAGATCACTGTGCCAAGGAGGGAATCTCTTTAGGGTCAGTGACCCTATGGCCTTGTTTAGAGAAGTGTTTCATAAATGTTAAAAAAAAATCATATATTTGCACTTTAGTTGAATAATAAAATGAATTTTATCTCTTGTTTTTGTCTATATGCACATGCAATATCAATATCAGTGCTCAGATGACAGTAGCTTCTGGAAAAGGTGCAAGTTGCAATAAACTGTGATGCCAAGCGCTAAGGATACATGCTATCCAGTCACAGCAGATGAAACTTTTTTTACTACTGAGCAAACATCATTGTTAGACTTTTTTTAGGTTCAATGATTCCACGGCGTGTAGATGTTATGGCGTCAGTGACCCCATAGCCTTGGCAGAGGTTTGCACTCTCTGAGTGCTTCTAGTTAGATATACCTTTCAATCAATCAATCAATCAATCAATTTTTTTATATAGCGCCAAATCACACCAAACAGTTGCCCCAAGGCGCTTTATATTGTAAGGCAAGGCCATACAATAATTATGTAAAACCCCAACGGTCAAAACGACCCCCTGTGAGCAAGCACTTGGCTACAGTGGGAAGGAAAAACTCCCTTTTAACAGGAAGAAACCTCCAGCAGAACCAGGCTCAGGGAGGGGCAGTCTTCTGCTGGGACTGGTTGGGGCTGAGGGAGAGAACCAGGAAAAAGACATGCTGTGGAGGGGAGCAGAGATCGATCACTAATGATTAAATGCAGAGTGGTGCATACAGAGCAAAAAGAGAAAGAAACAGTGCATCATGGGAACCCCCCAGCAGTCTACGTCTATAGCAGCATAACTAAGGGATGGTTCAGGGTCACCTGATCCAGCCCTAACTATAAGCTTTAGCAAAAAGGAAAGTTTTAAGCCTAATCTTAAAAGTAGAGAGGGTGTCTGTCTCCCTGATCTGAATTGGGAGCTGGTTCCACAGGAGAGGAGCCTGAAAGCTGAAGGCTCTGCCTCCCATTCTACTCTTACAAACCCTAGGAACTACAAGTAAGCCTGCAGTCTGAGAGCGAAGCGCTCTATTGGGGTGATATGGTACTACGAGGTCCCTAAGATAAGATGGGACCTGATTATTCAAAACCTTATAAGTAAGAAGACGAATTTTAAATTCTATTCTAGAATTAACAGGAAGCCAATGAAGAGAGGCCAATATGGGTGAGATATGCTCTCTCCTTCCAGTCCCCGTCAGTACTCTAGCTGCAGCATTTTGAATTAACTGAAGGCTTTTTAGGGAACTTTTAGGACAACCTGATAATAATGAATTACAATAGTCCAGCCTAGAGGAAATAAATGCATGAATTAGTTTTTCAGCATCACTCTGAGACAAGACCTTTCTAATTTTAGAGATATTGCGTAAATGCAAAAAAGCAGTCCTACATATTTGTTTAATATGCGCTTTGAATGACATATCCTGATCAAAAATGACTCCAAGATTTCTCACAGTATTACTAGAGGTCAGGGTAATGCCATCCAGAGTAAGGATCTGGTTAGACACCATGTTTCTAAGATTTGTGGGGCCAAGTACAATAACTTCAGTTTTATCTGAGTTTAAAAGCAGGAAATTAGAGGTCATCCATGTCTTTATGTCTGTAAGACAATCCTGCAGTTTAGCTAATTGGTGTGTGTCCTCTGGCTTCATGGATAGATAAAGCTGGGTATCATCTGCGTAACAATGAAAATTTAAGCAATACCGTCTAATAATACTGCCTAAGGGAAGCATATATAAAGTGAATAAAATTGGTCCTAGCACAGAACCTTGTGGAACTCCATAATTAACTTTAGTCTGTGAAGAAGATTCCCCATTTACATGAACAAATTGTAATCTATTAGACAAATATGATTCAAACCACCGCAGCGCAGTGCCTTTAATACCTATGGCATGCTCTAATCTCTGTAATAAAATTTTATGGTCAACAGTATCAAAAGCAGCACTGAGGTCTAACAGAACAAGCACAGAGATGAGTCCACTGTCCGAGGCCATAAGAAGATCATTTGTAACCTTCACTAATGCTGTTTCTGTACTATGATGAATTCTAAAACCTGACTGAAACTCTTCAAATAGACCATTCCTCTGCAGATGATCAGTTAGCTGTTTTACAACTACCCTTTCAAGAATTTTTGAGAGAAAAGGAAGGTTGGAGATTGGCCTATAATTAGCTAAGATAGCTGGGTCAAGTGATGGCTTTTTAAGTAATGGTTTAATTACTGCCACCTTAAAAGCCTGTGGTACATAGCCAACTAACAAAGATAGATTGATCATATTTAAGATCGAAGCATTAAATAATGGTAGGGCTTCCTTGAGCAGCCTGGTAGGAATGGGGTCTAATAAACATGTTGATGGTTTGGATGAAGTAACTAATGAAAATAACTCAGACAGAACAATCGGAGAGAAAGAGTCTAACCAAATACCGGCATCACTGAAAGCAGCCAAAGATAACGATACGTCTTTGGGATGGTTATGAGTAATTTTTTCTCTAATAGTTAAAATTTTGTTAGCAAAGAAAGTCATGAAGTCATTACTAGTTAAAGTTAATGGAATACTCAGCTCAATAGAGCTCTGACTCTTTGTCAGCCTGGCTACAGTGCTGAAAAGAAACCTGGGGTTGTTCTTATTTTCTTCAATTAGTGATGAGTAGAAAGATGTCCTAGCTTTACGGAGGGCTTTTTTTATAGAGCAACAGACTCTTTTTCCAGGCTAAGTGAAGATCTTCTAAATTAGTGAGACGCCATTTCCTCTCCAACTTACGGGTTATCTGCTTTAAGCTACGAGTTTGTGAGTTATACCACGGAGTCAGACACTTCTGATTTAAAGCTCTCTTTTTCAGAGGAGCTACAGCATCCAAAGTTGTCTTCAATGAGGATGTAAAACTACTGACGAGATACTCTATCTCCCTTACAGAGTTTAGGTAGCTACTCTGCACTGTGTTGTTATATGGCATCAGAGAACATAAAGGAATCATATCCTTAAACCTAGTTACAGCGCTTTCTGAAAGACTTCTAGTGTAATGAAACTTCTTCCCTACTGCTGGGTAGTCCATCAGAGTAAATGTAAATGTTATTAAGAAATGATCAGACAGAAGGGAGTTTTCAGGGAATACTGTTAAGTCTTCTATTTCCATACCATAAGTCAGAACAAGATCTAAGATATGATTAAAGTGTTGGGTGGACTCATTTACTTTTTGAGCAAAGCCAATAGAGTCTAATAATAGATTAAATGCAGTGTTGAGGCTGTCATTCTCAGCATCTGTGTGGATGTTAAAATCGCCCACTATAATTATCTTATCTGAACTAAGCACTAAGTCAGACAAAAGGTCTGAAAATTCACAGAGAAACTCACAGTAACGACCAGGTGGATGATAGATAATAACAAATAAAACTGGTTTTTGGGACTTCCAATTTGGATGGACAAGACTAAGAGTCAAGCTTTCAAATGAATTAAAGCTCTGTCTGGGTTTTTGATTAATTAATAAGCTGGAATGGAAGATTGCTGCTAATCCTCCGCCCCGGCCCGTGCTACGAGCATTCTGACAGTTAGTGTGACTCGGGGGTGTTGACTCATTTAAACTAACATATTCATCCTGCTGTAACCAGGTTTCTGTTAGGCAGAATAAATCAATATGTTGATCAATTATTATATCATTTACCAACAGGGACTTAGAAGAGAGAGACCTAATGTTTAATAGACCACATTTAACTGTTTTAGTCTGTGGTGCAGTTGAAGGTGCTATATTATTTTTTCTTTTTGAATTTTTATGCTTAAATAGATTTTTGCTGGTTATTGGTGGTCTGGGAGCAGGCACCGTCTCTACGGGGATGGGGTAATGAGGGGATGGCAGGGGGAGAGAAGCTGCAGAGAGGTGTGTAAGACTACAACTCTGCTTCCTGGTCCCAACCCTGGATAGTCACGGTTTGGAGGATTTAAGAAAATTGGCCAGATTTCTAGAAATGAGAGCTGCTCCATCCAAAGTGGGATGGATGCCGTCTCTCCTAACAAGACCAGGTTTTCCCCAGAAGCTTTGCCAATTATCTATGAAGCCCACCTCATTTTTTGGACACCACTCAGACAGCCAGCAATTCAAGGAGAACATGCGGCTAAACATGTCACTCCCGGTCTGATTGGGGAGGGGCCCAGAGAAAACTACAGAGTCCGACATTGTTTTTGCAAAGTTACACACCGATTCAATGTTAATTTTAGTGACCTCCGATTGGCGTAACCGGGTGTCATTACTGCCGACGTGAATTACAATCTTACCAAATTTACGCTTAGCCTTAGCCAGCAGTTTCAAATTTCCTTCAATGTCGCCTGCTCTGGCCCCCGGAAGACAATTGACTATGGTTGCTGGTGTCGCTAACTTCACATTTCTCAAAACAGAGTCGCCAATAACCAGAGTTTGATCCTCGGCGGGTGTGTCGTCGAGTGGGGAAAAACGGTTAGAGATGTGAACGGGTTGGCGGTGTACACGGGGCTTCTGTTTAGGGCTACGCTTCCTCCTCACAGTCACCCAGTCAGCCTGCTTTCCCGGCTGCTCGGGATCTGCCAGGGGGGAACTAACGGCGGCTAAGCTACCTTGGTCCGCACCGACTACAGGGGCCTGGCTAGCTGTAGAATTTTCCACGGTGCGGAGCCGAGTCTCCAATTCGCCCAGCCTGGCCTCCAAAGCTACGAATAAGCTACACTTATTACAAGTACCGTTACTGCTAAAGGAGGCCGAGGAATAACTAAACATTTCACACCCAGAGCAGAAAAGTGCGGGAGAGACAGGAGAAGCCGCCATGCTAAATCGGCTAAGAGCTAGTAGCTACGCTAAGCTAGCGGATTCCTAAAACACGCAAAGTGAATAATGTGTAAATAATTTAGAGGTGATTCAGCAGAAGGAGTGCTTTAGTTAAGGCACGTAAAGATTACACTGGGAAACAAATCGTAATCTAGATAACTAGATCAATCTAACTGCGCAGATTAAACAGCTAACAGATACAGAAAAACACCGCTGTGCTCCGGAACAGGAAGTGATACAATACCGCAGTGAGAGCCAACCACCAGTAGAGGCAAGCAAGAGCAAGTTTGTATACTGGCATAGTTCCACCTTAGAATTGGAATATATAAGATATACCTTACTGAATTTTCATATACATGTTAAATTTGCAATAATAAAAAAAAAAAACTTTTTTCACATTATCATTATGGGGTATTGTTTATAGAATTTTAAGGGAAAAATGAATTTCATCCATTTTGGAATAAGGCGAAATGTGGAAAAAGTGAAGCGCTGTGAATACTCTCTGGATGCACTGTATGCTCTCTAATCTGTCAGTAAGGTAACTTACTTGGAAAAACCCAACATCCACGCATGTCCACAATGATTTGGACCACTGTGATTTCATTTGTTCCTGCTGTGAGAGTAGATTGAGAACCAAACAGGACGTGGTTCAGCTGGAGATTGGTGGCTTTAATTTAAATGTTCATATCCAGTTACCTATGGCTCTAACTGTGTTAAGTTTTACACAGCAGTACAACCATTTAATTTCAGTTGAGAAAACAGTGACACACTTACACCATCAACCAAACCTCTGACCCGAGACTTTATAACAAACAGGAACCAAAAATACAGAAACTGAACTTGGATCCGTTTAATGACAGAAAAGAAAACAGTGACACACTTTCTTATTTTATTTTATTCATTTTTTTTTTAAAGGAGACATTCTTCGATTGTGAGCAGTCTTGAGTTCTTCCTCAGCTGAACTGCGATTGGCTGCTGGTGATGAGCGCGGCGGCGAGCGTTTCAATGAAACGGTGAACATCACTGAAGGAGTTGTAGAGCGGGACCGGAGCGACGCGCAGCACGTTGGGCTCCCGCAGGTCACACTGAACAACAACACAACGGTAGTCAGTGTCAGCGACGAAAACACACACAAAACCCACACGGTGACTTTAAACAATCAGCCTGTCAATCTAACAACCCTTACCAAAAAATAGTACTGATAAGTATATAAAAAGTAAACTAGAAGTATACTTGAAACATACTTGCATATACTACTTTTTGGTAAGGGAAGGAATATTAATAATGATCATGATAACCCCGCCCCCTGCCCAGCTGATTCCAGTTTTATTTTTCACTGACATGAAGAAATAATATTTCCTCAGTGTTTATTTATAATACTGGCTCCCACAAGTGAAAGAGATTTTTCCTTTATTGATCAATCTGTTGATCTTTAGGGTCCCTTCACACACAGTGCGAATTTGGTTGAACTGCGCATTAAGTGCGCATGAAGCAGGAATGCAAACACTGTAATTTCGTAGTTGCTTCCAACACCTTGTACACCTGTTGCTACAACTATTTGCACACACCAGTGGCTGAAAGACAGAGTGTGTGCTGTGCGAGTCCATCGAATCCTCTTGCGGCAGGTGCCGGCCAAATTCCAGGTGACGCACACAAACATCTAACACTGTTCGTTTGGCACTTAGAAAATGTGTGGCCAGTCGCACTGTTAATACGACAACAGTCTGCAAACAATCATTGTCGTACTCGCAGTGAAATTTGTCTAAGTTCCCCACGAGTGTGGCTTTGGTGTGTGCGCTGAACTGACAGGAGGTGTGGCGATGACAGAAGCAGGAGTGGAGATCTGTCATTCTGGACATCCCAGCTGGACAGTACTGTGTTTGGACAGACATGGACTAACAACTGACCACTGTGACGCGCGTGTGTGTGTTTGCTGTCATCAAGTGGACAAAAATAAAAACATATATCACGGCTCGCACATGGACAGGCTGCCCCCAGGTTGAAACGGACAGTCAGATCATAGCACGCAGCAGGCGATCTGACTGTCACGTCACCCACGTGAGCTCTCTTCCACGTGACGCGGTGTCCTGCAATGCACTGTCCACAAGACGTGTCAGCAAGACGCGCGGGAGCCAGCAGGACACACGCCAGCACATGTGGACATGCAGGGGCATTGGACTGGGGGGGTAAAGGGTACTATGTACAAAGGGCCCAGAGCATGGGGGGGGGGGGGGGGCACAAAAAACTGGCATTAAATACATTTTTGTGTTGCATGTTATTAATGTCCATACAATTCATGTTGTAAAAGAATATAATTAGAATGAATGTATAAATGTTGCAAAACATAATTCTGCTCTAACAATAATACTGAAAGATCTCTGAGGGCCCTTCCACCCCTGCACACTTGTACAATGGTTTAGTACAGGCGCACAGGCGACATTCTGCTTCCCCCCTCACACACACACACATCCCAAACGGGATCTCACAGAAAGAGGAGGTGTTTAGTAGAGCTGAAACAACTAATCGATTTAATCGATTATTAAAATAGTTGACAACTAAATTAGTCATCAATTAGTTGTTAAATAACTTTGTTTTACCGCAAATGTTTTTTATCTTCCATATAAATCAACTGTTTCTGCAGCGTGGCTTTGCTTTGAACCTTGAACCAATCGAAGCAGTGATTCGCATATCGAAGCAGTGATTCGCATATCGAAGCAGTGATTCGATCTGGTGCTTTGTTGATTCAGTGTTTTATTTTGCTTAATCTTAATATTTCCCCACTAAAACCCCAAGGAGCATATGTCTGTGAGTAACATTTACCATTTTATGTTAATCTGACCTGTTATGGTCTTCTGAAACAGTTGATAGATCTATTTTATAACTTAAAAATGGGACTGATGCTAACGCGTTAGCATGTCTATGGCGTTTTCAATGTTGAAGTTAGCATTAAGCTGCTGCAGCTGTCAGCACATTTGTTTTCTGTATAATAATTCATGGCTCAGCGTTTGTTGTCGTAAAAGAGTCAAATGTATTACAAATTGTAATATTTTATTCATTTATTTTTATTTATATATCAATAATAATAATAGAAACAACAACAACAATAATAGTAATATAACTATTAATGCCACAATATAGTTTTAGAGAAACTGACAAAAAGAATCTGATAAAACAAAACAGAAAAGATTAAACCAACTAACAATGAACATAAATAAATATAGAAATAACTGTTTCCTGTGAATACCGAGTGACTCTTAAACCGCCACTTCATCCCTGTTTTATTTTTGCTCAAAATGTAAATGAGTCCACCCACCACTTTAATCATACCTTAGATCTTGTTCTGACTTATGGTATGGAAACTGAAGACTTAACAGTATTCCCTGAAAACCCCCTTCTGTCTGATCATTTCCTAATAACATTTACATTTACGTTAATGGACTACCCAGCAGTGGGGAATAAGTTTCATTACAGTAGAAGTCTTTCAGAAACTAGGTTTAAGGATATGATTCCTTCTTTATGTTCTCCAATGCCATATACCAACACAGGATAACACCAACACCTCCCTCAGCCGCAACCAGTCCCAGCAGAAGACTGCCCCTCCCTGAGCCTGGTTCTGCTGGAGGTTTCTTCCTGTTAAAAGGGAGTTTTTCCTTCCCACTGTCGCCAAGTGCTTGCTCACAGGGGGTCGTTTTGACCGTTGGGGTTTTTACGTAATTATTGTATGGCTTTGCCTTACAATATAAAGCGCCTTGGGGCAACTGTTTGTTGTGATTTGGTGCTATATAAATAAAATTGATTTGATTTGATTTATTAAGTTTAATGACAATTTGTTTCGGTCAAACCACATCTAAGTTGTTTTTTTACACAAGAAAAAAAAAAAGCAGTAAACTGCACATTTGTGTCTTTTTTCATGAAAATAATAATCATAATATAACATATTACACTTTCGTCAGGCCTTTAAAATACTTTTGTGGACTCTTGCTGTAATAACTCCCGGTCCCCAATCGGACCGGGAGTGACATGTTTAGCCGCATGTTCTCCTTGAATTGCTGGCTGTCTGAGTGGTGTCCAAAAAATGAGGTGGGCTTCATAGATAGATAGATTGGCAAAGCTTCTGGGGAAAACCTGGTCTTGTTAGGAGAGACGGCATCCATCCCACTTTGGATGAAGCAGCTCTCATTTCTAGAAATCTGGCCAATTTTATTAAACCCTCCAAACCGTGACTATCCAGGGTTGGGACCAGGAAGCAGAGTTGTAGTCTTACACACCTCTCTGCAGCTTCTCTCCCCCTGCCATCCCCCCAATACCCCATCCCCGTAGAGACGGTGCCTGCTCCAAGACCACCAACAACCAGTAAAAATCTATTTAAGCATAAAAATTCAAAAAGAAAAAATAATATAGCACCTTCAACTGCACCACAGACTAAAACAGTTAAATGTGGTCTATTAAACATTAGGTCTCTCTCTTCTAAGTCCCTGTTAGTAAATGATATAATAATTGATCAACATATTGATTTATTCTGCCTTACAGAAACCTGGTTACAGCAGGATGAATATGTTAGTTTAAATGAGTCAACATCCCCGAGTCACACTAACTGTCAGAATGCTCGTAGCACGGGCCGAGGGGGAGGATTAGCAGCAATCTTCCACTCCAGCTTATTAATTAATCAAAAACCCAGACAGCGCTTTAATTCATTTGAAATTGGAGTCATTTTTGATCAGGATATGTTCTTGAATGCGCATATTAAGCAAATATATAGGACTGCTTTTTTACATTTGCGCAGTATCTCTAAAATTAGAAAGGTCTTGTCTCAGAGTGATGCTGAAAAACTAATTCATGCATTTATTTCCTCTAGGCTGGACTATTGTAATTCATTATTATCAGGTTGTCCTAAAAGTTCTCTGAAAAGCCTTCAGTTAATTCAAAATGCTGCAGTTAGAGTACTGACGGGGACTAGAAGGAGAGAGCATATTTCACCCATATTGGCCTCTCTTCATTGGCTTCCTGTTAATTCTAGAACAGAATTTAAAATTATTCTTCTTACTTATAAGGTTTTGAATAATCAGGTCCCATCTTATCTTGTATGCACCACTCTGCATTTAATCATTAGTGATTGATCTCTGCTCTCTTCCACAGCATGTCTTTTTCCTGGTTCTCTCCCTCAGCCCCAACCAGTCCCAGCAGAAGACTGCCCGTCCCTGAGCCTGGTTCTGCTGGAGGTTTCTTCCTGTTAAAAGGGAGTTTTTCCTTCCCACTGTCGCCAAGTGCTTGCTCATAGGGGGTCGTTTTGACCGTTGGGGTTTTTCTGTGATTATTGTATGGCTTTTGCCTTACAATATAAAGCGCCTTGGGGCAACTGTTGTTGTGATTTGGCGCTATATAAATAAAATTGATTTGATTTGATTTAATATGTTGTCGGTGGTTGAGATAGTTGCTGTAGGCATCTAAACCTGATGGAAATCTCTCTGTGGTGTGCCGGTGATGTATGTATGTGCAAAATAAAACAAAACACTACTCCAGGTATGTTTTTGACGAGAATACTACAAGGTGAAACATTGATGTTGTGTGACAAAGGCCTTTTAATAATAACTCACAGAAATAATGGCAAAACTCACATGTAAGAAAAAAAAACCCCCAAAACGATTAATCGAAAAAATAATCGACCGATGAACTGATTAGTAAAATAATCGTTAGCTGCAGCCCTAGTGTTTAGGCTGAAATAAAATATGTCTTTCCTAAAAACTCAAAGTCTGGATTTCAACAAAGAAGAGAAAAAAGGACAGGGAAAGAAAACTAAATGAGGGAAAGCAGCTGCTAACCAAATTCTTTGGTAGAGAGGTGAGCTTGAAAGCTAGTTATTGAGTTGGTCTGGGGGACCAAATTGCACCATTTTGTAGAAAAATGGTGAAATTTGGTGCATTCCTGTGCATTTTAACAGACGGGAATGCACCAAATTGCACCATTTTTCTAGAAAATGGTGCAATTTGGTCCCCCAGACCCCCCAACTCAATATTGCTCCCCCAACTTTAAAAAGGGTTCTAACTCCCAGGTGTGATCTAAGGTATACATGCTTTAGACCTGGTTTGACTACACATTAGAAATTTGGTGTTTGCGTTAATAAAAAAGAACAGTGGGGGGGGGGGGGGGGTCTTCAATATGGCTAGTACCGAGGGCCCAGAATTTGGTGCTATGCCCCTGTGGACATGAATGACAAGTGAACTGCTTCTCATTCATATGATTTCATGACTGTACCTCAGTGACCATGGGGGCCCTAAACCTACCATCCCTGGTTCTCTACTCTACTCTTTTCTACTCTCCTATTTTATGCTTCCTTTTTAGATATTTAGATATACCTTTGTATACTGGCATAGTTCCACCTTAGAACTGGAATATAATATATAAGATATACCTTACTAAATTTTAATGGGTCATCTACAGAGGAACAGACGGCTCATATTTGTATTGCTCGCTTGATGAGAGGGATTTAATACAATACAGTGTTTTATATGGTGTGTCATTTAGATTTTTTTTTTAATACATATGTGCTTCCTGATATGAGGCAGTGTTGAGCTCCTTTTACAGGACAGTGATGGTAGCTTACTTTGATAAAGTTTCTGGCTGCAGTCAGAGCTTTTGGAAGGCATGGGTTCGAATCCTGTGGGTGACATGTATTTTCTTTTCTTTGTTTTCAGCAACTACGCGATCGCATGGACGAACTGTCGCACCAGCATCATGCACGCCTGCCTGTCAGTGCGATGTTTGGTGGTGCATTCATACCAGCTGCTCCGACGGGTGTCGCCCTGGAGTTGTTCATATTGGCAGTATGTGTGAAGGGGCCTTTACAGTTGACTGATTAACCTCCTGAATCCTGATCAGGTTCTGGATATTCTCTTGTGCCGTGTTTTTATTTACTGTGGTCCCATTTTTCACTCCACCTAAAAGTCCTGCACCTCCATGCAAACAGCACCATCACAATTCAATTAAATAGAACTCAAAAAATGTATTTTGTGCATCATAACAGTTACAATGTAACAAATCATTTATTTGACAAAACGTTTTACAAGTGCTGAAAGTGTAAGAAATATTCAGGGGGAAACGTGGCTCCACAGGCAGCAAATTATCTGTTCTCTGTCCGTCTGTCTGTCTCTTCTCTGTCTCTTGTCTTCTACTGTCTGCTGTTCAGTTGAAGAGTTGCTGATTTTTTTTTTACTGTTGGTCTCATCTGAGGCTGTCAAAGTTTCATGTTGCGGTGGAGGAGTGGTGCCAAACCAGCTTCCAGATCCGGAACCCAAATGGAAGGAGAAACAAAAGACTAATATCTGTATTTTAGCTGAAATTGGGTTAATTTTCATATTTAGTGTTTGCTCATGATTAGTTTCTTCAAGTGGTAAAAATCGGAAGACTGATGATAAGTTTTGGCCGCGGACACGTGATGTAATTTTGTGATTTACTTTTCCCTCTGAATAGAAAACATGACTTTTCAAACCCACCAGCAGGTTCCTGGGGTTCAGAGGATTAAAACCGGTTTCAGCAGTTAATCACTTTGACTAAAAACCCCATTTAAAAGCTGCTTAACAGCATTTTAATCCTTCTGTCCTCCCTGTAGAAATGTTTTTAAACCATTTTTTAGTTTCACCACTGAACTGAGATTTTATTCCACTAAAATCATTCTGGGTTGAGTCCAGTGTTGTATAGTAACAAAGTAAAAATAGTTCACTACTGTACTTAAGTATGTTTTGGGAGACTTTGTACTTGAGTTTTTTTAATTCAGCTTACTTTCACTTTTACGTCACTACATTTCCGACCTAATTGCATACTTCTACTCCGATACATTTTCTATGCGCCAGCCGTTACTCGTTACAAAAACACACACACACACACACACACAGAGAGAGAGAGACACCACTGATTACTAGTGACTGCAACGAAGTCAGCCGATTTGTCATGAGGCATGTCCGGTAGGTTTGTTTTTTGCAGTTCCGCACCTTGTTTGTCAGGAAAAATGATAATTTCTCTGCATTGATTACAGACCTGCATGTGGGTCTGTAATCAGCTTTTCTGCGCGCGGCTTTGCTTTGGAACCAATCGAAGCAGTGATTCGGAGATCAAAGTAGTGTTTCAATCTACGATTCGTGGATTCATTGTTTAATTCGCGCTTTAATCCTAATTTTCACACTAAAAACCCTTGAAGAGCATATGTCTGTGAGTAATATTTAATACTTTTATGTTAAAACTGACCTGTTATGGTCTTCTGAGAACAGTTGATGATGTATTTTATAACTTATGACCAATGCTGAACGTTTAGCATGTCTATGGCGTTTTCAATGTTAAAGTTAGCATTAAGCTGTTTCGCATCAACACGTTGTGTGTTTTTTCTGTATAATTAATGGCTCAGCGTTTGTTGTCGTTAAAATAGTCAAATTGTACTTTTTTTAAATTTATTTTATTCATATATTAATAATAGCAAAAAACAATAATAGTCTACTAATAAGACAATAATAGTCAATAATAATAGACTAATAATGTTACAATACAATTTTAGAGAAAAGAGACAAAAATACCTAATGAAACAAAACACAACAGAAAAGATAAAACCATGTAACAATGAAATAAATAAATACATATAGAAATAAATAAGTTTTTCCTGTGAACACCTCGTGAGTAGCCTACTCTTGTTTAGGTTTTGAAACCTTGTTTCTGAAGTGTTTTTGTGTGATGTGCACAATTTTCAGTATTTTGACTATATACTGACCAGTCATTTACAAGCCTAGATAAAACTTTTATTAAAAAATCAGTCCGTTTTGATTATTAAAATTTACTTGTACTTTACTTTCAGGTAGGGGTGGTGGCCAAGTGGTTAATGCACTTGTGTTTCAGTGCGGTAGGTTCCCGGATCGAATCCCACCCTACCACATTTCTCCATGTAATGTGGAGTTGCGTCAGAAGGGTATCCCGGCGTAAAATTTGGTGCCAATTCAACATGCAGATCCACCTTGGATTTGCTGTGGCAACCCCGAGTACAACAAGGGAGCAGCCGAAAGGACTTACTTACTTGTACTTTTACTTTCAATACTTGAGTACATTTTAGTTGTACATTACTTGCCATACTTAAGTACAATAAATACTAGATACTTTAAAGACTTTTGAGTAGCATTTCAATCAGTGACTTGAACTTCTACCAAAGTCATTTTTAAATGGGTATCTGTACTTTTACTTAAGTGCGATTTTCCGGTACGTTATACAACACTGGTTGAGTCCCTTTAAAATGAGTCACAATCACTTTCCCTTAAAGGATCAAAAGATAGCAACTTGGCCACAGTTCAAGACTTATCTTTTATTTTGTCAGTAAATGATTTATATATGATGAAAATCGAATAGTTTTCTGCTGATAACCAACAGACGTCTTTGACAGAGGTTTTTGCCGGCGTTGATTTCAGATTCTGCTTTTACAGATTATTTGTTTTTTTTTTTTTGTACAGAATCTGTTTAAATGTGCAGGTTCTTTGTGCGGTTGATACTTACAGTCACGCCCCCTTTTCTTCAGTCCGGGAAGACTTTCCTGATGGGGATGGAGAAGGACAGTGAGAGCTGGCAGCCCTCTCTGCTGGGGGTCAGACGGGGTCACAATGTGGACGTGGGGTTTGTCCGGTTCGGGCCGGGTCCTCCAGTACTGCTGCTGGATCAGATACTCCAGGTAACCCGTCAGGAGGAGCGACTTCCTGCGTAAAGCCGCCATGCTGGTCTTTTGAAACACCTGTGAGATTGACGGGGATCATCTTTGTGTTTTGGATGCAAAACCAACAAATAAAAATGACCCAAAAGCTGTTACAATGAAAGACAAACTGGCTCTTAGGAGGACTGAGATGTAAAAATTTTGTTGGAGAAAACGTTTGAAAGCACTTTTCCACAAAAAAAGCTCTTTATCTTGAGCTCGCATTCAGATAACAGAGTGAAATATTCAGCAGCCAGAACAACAGTCAGAGCGGCAGGCCAACATGAATGAACACAAATTTTTGTGATGTCATTAAAGTGAGGATGTTCAACAAAAAAGAACAAAAGCTTGGAGGCAGAATTGGAGATGCTCAGAAACTTTAAGAAGTTGAACGTAAGAATCAACAAGTTTCTGCAAATAACGTTTCTCCTCATTTTTTCATGCAGCCGTTGAGGACTGAAAACACGTGGCCTTTGAGCTGCAGTACCTCTAAGCTGGCCTGCCGGGGCACACTAGCAGGATGGGCTGGTTGGACAGTCTGAAGCCGCTCACCATCCCGGCTGCAGCTCCATCACTGAAAACGGACAGAAGATCTGTGAACGACACCGAAACCGATAGCGGTGAAATGTTCTAACATAACGTCAAAACTCTACCAGGAAACATTCTGCCCTCGTCTCACACATTAACACGTCAACTAAAACTACAACCACAAGTCAGAAAAGGCTGCAGCGACATGGGAAAATGCTAATTAAATAAAACAGTGAGACATCCGCTTCCGGTCGTATGGAGTAAGCAGCGCGACAGACCAGCTCCTCGCAAAACTGATAAAAAACTAAAATTTCCAGACCAGATATCGTCAAATGACGTAAGACATAACACTACTGAAGCGAAAATTACTCCCAGGAAAACGGCAGTATACTCAGACGAGTCTAGAAGTCGAGTCACACACCTCCACCGGAGAAAAAAACCCGAAACCAGCTAAAGCTAACGCCACAGGGCTAACAGAGGAAAGCCTGTATCGCCGGGCACTTTACGCACCGAACTGAGAATGGAGTTAAAGCCTACAGGGATACCCATGCAGTCTTGTTATTAACCGAGATGGAAGGATTTGTGAAGAAATACGTGAAGATATCTCATCTTTGCGAGAGACCACCAGGCGGACATTAAAGCTATGCGTGACGAGCTAACCGAGAAAGTGAGAATTATTCCCAACACAAGCGGAAGCGGCAAATACACAGAAGAACGTGGAACAATCTCTCAGCGACACTTCTGACAGGCTTACGGCTCTCGAGAGCTCATACCGGTCACTTGCCGCTGACAGCAAGAAACTGCAGGAAAAGTGGATCGATTTGGAAAACAGAAGTCGCCGGCAGAACATCAGGATATTAAACATTCTGGAGGGTGCTGAAAACAACAAACCGACCGACTTTACGTCCAGGTTCCTCTCTAAAGTTCTGGGTGAAGAAAACTTTAATAGCCCCATTGTTGTTGACCGAGCACACAGAAGCCTTGTCCCAAAACCGCGCAACGATGAACAACCCCGACCCATAATTGCTCGTCTTCACTACTACTCAGACAAAAAAAAATCATGCCGCTGTCCCGGAACAGAGGCAAGCTGCTTTATGAGGAGTCCCAGGTCCACATCTTCCGTGATATGAGCCCAGAGGTAGGACAACAAGCAGTGTTCAATCACATGAAAGCCAAACTACGCAACTTCGGAAACCTGTACCGAATGCTTTTCCTTGCACGGCTCGTGATCACGATGGGCGGTGCCAAAACAACGTTCAACGACCCAAGGGCAGCAGAAAAAACCTGGAGGACAACATGCCATCATCCCGATGAGAGGACGACTGAAAGTTAACAACAACAAAGAGACACTCGTTATGGCTTACGCGGACTGAGTTACAAACTAAGTTGGTTCCACTCCTCCAGCCAATCCAAAGGAGTCGGTATCGGGTTATTTGGTCACTTGACTTTTAGTCAGGATTCTGACATTTTGCTGACTGGCTGAGACACACTGCTCTCTGATTGGTTGTAGCCTTTGTTTGCAACGTAGCACTGCTACCACAGTCTCTGGAGGAGTGGAACCAACTTACGTTTTCGGCGGTTACGCCACAGCCCATCACAGAGCATGGTGTGATAGCCAATAGTGGCCGACGTATCAGATGAACCAATCACAGCCATGTTTTCAAAACATGCTACCAGTCTCTTTGTATAAGAGACTGTGGTACCAGTGCTAAGTTACAAACTTTCTATCAGGTACCCTAAATATGTCAATCAATCAATCAATTTTTTATATAGCGCCAAATCACAACAAACAGTTGCCCCAAGGCGCTTTATATTGTAAGGCAAGGCCATACAATAATTATGTAAACCCCAACGGTCAAAACGACCCCCTGTGAGCAAGCACTTGGCTACAGTGGGAAGGAAAAACTCCCTTTTAACAGGAAGAAACCTCCAGCAGAACCAGGCTCAGGGAGGGGCAGTCTTCTGCTGGGACTGGTTGGGGCTGAGGAGAGAACCAGGAAAAAGACATGCTGTGGAGGGGAGCAGAGATCGATCACTAATGATTAAATGCAGAGTGGTGCATACAGAGCAAAAAGAGAAAGAAACAGTGCATCATGGGAACCCCCCAGCAGTCTACGTCTATAGTAGCATAACTAAGGGATGGTTTAGGGTCACCTGATCCAGCCCTAACTATAAGCTTTAGCAAAAGGAAAGTTTTAAGCCTAATCTTAAAAGTAAGAGGGTGTCTGTCTCCCTGATCTGAATTGGGAGCTGGTTCCACAGGAGAGGAGACTGAAAGCTGAAGGCTCTGCCTCCCATTCTACTCTTACAAACCCTAGGAACTACAAGTAAGCCTGGAGTCTGAGAGCGAAGCGCTCTATTGGGGTGATATGGTACTACGAGGTCCCTAAGATAAGATGGGACCTGATTATTCAAAACCTTATAAGTAAGAAGAAGAATTTTAAATTCTATTCTAGAATTAACAGGAAGCCAATGAAGAGAGGCCAATATGGGTGAGATATGCTCTCTCCTTTTAGTCCCCGTCAGTACTCTAGCTGCAGCATTTTGAATTAACTGAAGGCTTTTTAGGGAACTTTTAGGACAACCTGATAATAATGAATTACAATAGTCCAGCCTAGAGGAATAATTGCATGAATTAGTTTTTCAGCATCACTCTGAGACAAGACCTTTCTGATTTTAGAGATATTGCGTAAATGCAAAAAAGCAGTCCTACATATTTGTTTAATATGCGCTTTGAATGACATATCCTGATCAAAAATGACTCCAAGATTTCTCACAGTATTACTAGAGGTCAGGGTAATGCCATCCAGAGTAAGGATCTGGTTAAACTCAGATTTATCTGAGTTTAAAAGCAGGAAATTAGAGGTCATCCATGTCTTTATGTCTGTAAGACAATCCTGCAGTTTAGCTAATTGGTGTGTGTCCTCTGGCTTCATGGATAGATAAAGCTGGGTATCATCTGCGTAACAATGAATATGTGAATTCATCTTTCTTTTTTATTATTTTATTTTCTTGTTTTATTTATGTATTCCAAAAAAGGGGGATATCCGTTTTATATTAAACATGCGTGAGGACCAAAATATAGTTAAAATGGTCTGGAAAGGAAAAAAAAAAGTTTAGTAGCTTAGTGGTAAGTTAAATGTTCATGGACAAGCACCTCTCTGAGTTTAGACACTTTTTGCTTCGGTTGAAGCACTTTCTCTGTGCTAGTACTGGCAGAGTAGTTAGTTTAGGGGAGCACAGGGAGGGAAGTGAGACGGTAGGGTTCAGGGGTTTTGGTCTTAGTTCATATTTTTTGTCCTGCACTTCTACAGAGTATAACTTTTACTTTGACTGGAGGCTGTCTAAAAATACAAGCTGGAGTACTTTCTTATTTTTCCAACTAAATGATCATGGCTAATGTGTCACCCAAAGGACAGGCAGTGATGGAGCTGGTAAGGATGCCTCCAGGGCGCCTCTCAAGGAAGGTGTTCCGGGCACGTCCATGTGGGAGGAGACCCCGGGGAAGACCCAGGACTAGGTGGAGAGATTATATCTCCACACTGGCCTGGGAACGCCTCGGGATCTCCCAGTCAGAGGTGGTCAGTGTGGCACGGGAAAGGGAAGTCTGGGGTCCCCTGTTGGAGCTGTTGCCCCCACGACCTGCACCCAGAAAAGCAGTTGAAGAAGAGTGATGATGAGGGGCTAATGTGTCAAAAACAAGTGGGCGTCAAAACCTGGTTAAGATTATCTCATGGAATTGCAAAGGTCTCAATAGTGCGATTAAACGTGGGAATATACTGACTCATCTTAAAAATCTAGAAATGGATATTGGGTTTCTACAAGAAACTCACTTGAGAGAGCAAGACCATAAAAGGCTACAGACCAAATGGATTGGTCAAGTGTATCACTCAAATTTCTCAGTAAAAAGTAGAGGTGCAGCTATTGTTATTAGAAAGATGATTCCTTTTATAACATCAAAAGTAGTATCTGACATCATTGTTACAGGCAAGTTGTACAATAAACCTAGCTAGTATATATGCTCCCAATACAGACGACGAGACTTTTATTACTTGTTATTACTGCAATACCTAATATGGACTCTCAGTTGATTATTGGCAGAGATTTCAATCAGGTATTAGACCCTATAATGGATAGATCCTCACAAAAACCATTTACCAAATCTGCTAATGCCATTCACAGATTTATAAATAACTATAAACTGCTCGACCCATTTAGATCCTTGTCTCTCAATACAACAAAATATTCATGTTTCTCGCCAGTTCATCACTCATTTTCTAGAATAGATTTCTTCCTGATAGATTACTCATTTTTAACAAATGTCAGACACTGCGATTATGAAGCAATTGTTTTATCTGACCATAGTCCAATGTCACTCCATTCAGAGTTGGGACATAGCCCACCAACTAAAAAATGGAGGTTTAACAACATGCTGCTATCAGATAGTACAGTAGTAAATGAATTGCAAAATCAAATTAGGATATTTCTCCAGACAAATGATGATCCAGAGATCAAGAGGTCCACCCTGTGGGAAACATATAAAGCATACCTGAGAGGCCAGATCATTTCTCTAAGCTGCCTGAAAAATAAGCAACATAGGCAAAAGCAATCAAAGATCACCCAAGAACTTATAGAAATTGAGATTATGCCATCTCCCCGACCTTATGCGTAGCCAAGGGTGGGCCTGGATGGGCCTGGGCCCGCCCACTTGTCAGCCAGGCCCACCCCATCCAATGAGAAGGCTGAGTTGACATTCGACAGTCACCTGTCGTTGCCTCATTGTATTCCTATGATATGGTATTGCATTAGCACTGAGCGACAATTAATAATTTTGTCAAAAAATCTGGTTCATCTTCTGTGATTTTTATTAATTCATTTTCAGAGTACAGTGGTCCCTCGCGATAACGCAGTTAACGTTTCGCGGCCTCGCAGTTTCGCTGATTTTTTAGTGCAATTTTGCATGCATTTTTTTTTAAACGGCGCATTGTGTTCTGCGTCCTTATCAGGCGGGCCATTTGCGGCACCGGTCGGCATCACCGATTGCTCTCACTGCCTCCGATGCGCTTTCTGCAGGCTCAGTAAATGCAGCTGCAGGCCACCTCCTCCTGTCTGCTGTGCGGAATTGCGCCAAATCTGGCAACAGGTCCAGAGATACGCTCGCTGTTTTGATCCGGATGTTGAGCGCAGACGCAGAGCTCCGTGGCCACCGAGAGAGGACTTGGATTCTTTGCGGGTCCCACATCCGTACCTCCAGGCAGTGAGCGAAGGGAGAGCACGCGCATTGTGTTCTGTGTGTGTCTGTTTATAATCTTCTCGCACAGAAGAAAAAGAGAGTGTTGACACAGGAGAGAAAAGTGAGAAAATGTTAATGCCTGTTTGAGAAAAGTGTGTAGTGAGGGGTTTACAGCCTTAAAACATCTATAATAATTGTAAAAATAGCGCTGACTACTTCGCGGATTTTGTTTATCGCGGGTTATTTTTGAACGTAATCCCGATAAACGAGGGACCACATTTTTCCTCAAATAAATAGTCTTCTGCGGGCCTCCATCACAATGCCAATAACAACATGCACCATCGAACGGCTGTTTTCTACTGTTAATGGATAAAACATCCACCACAACATCCATGTTGACTCACAGACTGAATGCACTTCCCTTGAAAGAAAACTGAGTGAATCGTTGGACTGTGATGACGTGATAAGAGAGTTCAACAAAAACCCCGTCGTCTCCTGCTGGAGCATTAAAAGGATTCATCAAATGTAAGTGTAACCATTAATTACTTTTTCTTCTAAATAGGCCTAATTGTTATTATTATATTGCAACTGCCACGAATCATGTTGGTGTCCGTTCTGATGGTTTTTAATTTGGCCGCCGAGCCAACCTGTTTTCATGTTGCGGATATATTTGAATTTTTTTTTAAAGGACTTTACATGACTAAGCATTGCGTTGCTGCTTGCATTGTCCATGGGGTGCTTGTGTCTGACACTTTGCATCTGTATAACTGTGCACACAGCGTCTCATTTTTGAAACAATGCCTTATTTAAATACCTATTGACGTTTTGGGTTTAGGCCGAGCCAAGTAGGCTACCAGACTTGCACTGAATGTGTGTGTGTGTGTGTGGGCGCTGCACTGCAGCTTGCATTATCCATGAAGAGTACTTGTGTCTGACGTGTCGCGTCTGTGTGCTCACTTTGCCAGTGCTGTAGGCTAAGTGATAACGTTGCTTGCGATGTCCAAACAAGGCACACTTTTTCAAACAGTGTATTATAATACCTACACCTTACCTACAACCCCAAAGGTTGGGCCCGTCTGATTTTTTCTGGGCCCACCCATTTTGTGATTTCTGCCTACGCCCCTGTCCCCGACACCAGATTTATACAAAAAGAATCAGTCTTTACAGACAGAACTCACTATGCACAGTAGAAACAACAAAATTGTTGACACAACTAAAACATAAACATTATGAATATGGAGAAAAAAACGGGTAGACTACTAGCTCAACAAATTAAAGAAGAAGCAACGTCCAGATTACGAACAGATAATGGACAGGTAGCAACAAATCCCGAAATAATAAACAAAACCTTTAGAAATTTCTATTTTTAGCTGTACTCCTCAGAATCAAAAAAATGATCCAGATTTAATAGAACAATTTTTGCAAACCTTCAAATACCCTCTATAAGTTTCGAAAATAAAAAATATTAGACCAGCCAATTTCAGTAGAGGAAGTTAAACAAGCTATCCTGAATATGCAAAATTGTAAATGCCCTGGCCCTGACAGGTACAGCGCTGAATTCTATAAGGCATTTATAGATCAGACTGCCCCTCTTCTCCTAAATGTTTATAATGAGTTACTGACAACAGGTGCTCTGCCCCCAACGCTATATGATGTAAGCATTTCTCTAATCCATAAAACTGGTAAGGATCCACTAAATCCAGGCTCATATAGACTCATAAGTCTGCTGAACATAGATAATGAAATACTAGCAAAAATCTTGGCCATGCGGTTAGAAACAGTCCTTCCAACGGTTGTATCACCAGATCAAACTGGATTTGTTAAAGACAGAGCTATTTTTCAACATCAGGTGACTGTTTAACATTATCTCTACTCAAAGTTCAAATAAAAAAGTGTCAGAAATACTGCTGTCCTTGGATACCAAGGTCAATGCCCCCCCCCCCCCAAAAAAAAGTTGGGACGGGGAAATATAGGGTTTCTAACAGTGTTGTATAAAGTACCGGAAAATCACACTTAAGTAAAAGTACAGATACCCATTAAAAAAATGACTTTGGTCAAGTCACCGATTGAAATGCTACTCAAGTAAAAGTCTTAAAGTATCTAGTATTTATTGTACTTAAGTATGACAAGTAATGTACAACTAAATGTACTCAAGTATTGAAAGTAAAAGTACAAGTAAATGTTAATCAAAAACGGACTGATTTTTTTTTTTATTACAAAGTTTAATCGGCTTGTAAATGACTGGTATATTAGTCAAAATACTGAAAATTGTGCACATCACACAAAAACACTTCAGAAACAATGTTTCAAAACCTAAACGAGTAGGCTACTCACTAGGTGTTCACAGGAAACACATTTATTTCTATATGTATTTATTTATTTTCATTGTTACATGGTTTTATCTTTTCTGTTGTGTTTTGTTTCATTAGGTTCTTTTTGTCTCTTTCTCTAAAATTGTATTGTAACATTATTAGTATATTATTACTGACTATTATTGTCTATTATGTGGACTATTATTGTCGTTGCTATATGAATAAAAATAAATTAAAAAAATTACAATTTGACTGTTTTACGACAACGAACACTGAGCCATTAATTAAACAGAAAACAAATCAACACAAACGTGCTGATGCGAACAGCTTAATGCTAACTTTAACATTGAAAACGCCATAGACATGATAATGTGTTTTTAAGTTATAAAATACATCTATCAACTGTTTCAGAAGACCATAACAGGTCGGTTTAACATAAAAATATTAAATATTACTCACAGACATATGCTCTTCAGGGTTTTAGCGGGAAAAATTAGGATAAAACGAAATTAAACAATGAATCCACGAATCGCGAATCACTGCTTCGATTGGTTCAAGGTTCAAAGCAAAGCCGCGCTGCAGAAAAGCTGATTACAGACCTGCAGCGGGTCTGTAATTAATTTAGAGAAATGATCATTTTCCTGACAAACACCCCCCAAGTGCGCAACTGCAAAAAAGCCTACCAGACATGTCTCATGACAAATCGGCCTGACTTTGTTGCAGTCACTCGTCTCTGGGTGAAAACACCACAACTTTTTTCGTGTGTGTGTGTGTTTTTTTTTTGTAACGAGTAACGGCATCGTGCATAGAAAATGTATCGGAGTACAAGTATGCAATTAAGGTCGGACATGTAGTGAAGTAAAAGTGAAAGTAAGTCTCCCAAAACGTACTTAAGTACAGTAGTGAAGTATTTTTACTTCATTACTATACAACACTGGTTTGTAATGAGGTAAAAATAAATGGCCAACAAATAATTCATGTTATTTCAAACAGGTGATTGTAATCATGATTTGGTATAAAAGCAGCATCCAAGAAACCCTGAGTCTCTGAGGCACAAACATAGACAGAAGATCTCCAGTTTGTCAACAAATGCATGAGAAAATTACAGAAAAAAAACAATGTACCTCTGAGAAAGATTGGAATCAGCGATCTTTTGGTGTAAACATCCGTGGGAGCATTTTTTAATTTTCATTCTGTTCTGAGTTGAACCGGAGACTTTCGTAATCCTCTTAGCGGGATTTTCTTTGTTAAAAACGATTAGCGACAAATCGAGCTTCTGTTCTGGTGGGTTTTTTTGTAGCTGCTTGTGTTTGGAGACTGACTTCTATCACTCTTTCTGACTTCTATCGCAGTTTCTGTCCTACCGAGCAGCGGGTGCTGCTGAGCTCCTCCACCGTCACAAAGCGCTCACAGGCGGACACACTTCACACGAGCCTCCCCCCAGTCCCAGCTAGCGAGCTAGCTAGGTAGCAAGCTGCACATAATGGCAGACAATTTGAATGTTGTGGACCAGATTTTGGCAAAGCCATTTGATAATCTTCCTTAACAAGAAAAACTTAAGAGTTAAACAGCAGGACAGATCAACTCCTCAGATTAATTTGGTGCAAAAGGTGGGAAAAGTAACAGGTCCTTTCAGCTGTCCTGGTATGACAGTGAGCTGGCTGACTGGAAGTGCTGTAACAAATAAAATGTACTGTTTCTTGAAAAGGAACGGAGGGTAGAATTTACGTATAAATAAACCGACACATTTTGTTATGTAGGCCGAAATTGAGCTTCCCCTCCTTGAAAGACAAGCATTCGCCACTCGTGTGAGTGTGTGTGATGGCAATTGGTACTACTGCTACCCCTCTGTTGGTTGCTTTGAAAAGTTTTTTTTTAAGTTTGAGATGCTGGTTGTCGTCTAATACGTCATGTGCACACTCGGTGGTGGTGGTGGCGGTGTGTGTGTGTGTTGGCAGTTGGTAGCTACCCCTCTATTGTGAGGGATTAGGGCTGCGTGAATAGTAAAAATAAGCAAAAATAAGCTATTATAGTGGTGCCCACCTGGTGGATTTCATAAGCCCCCCTTAAGACTGAGATCTGGCAACAGGACTGCATAAAAGTGATTCCAAGTTCTAGTGGTATGTTTTCATGGTCAAGGATGTCAAATATAAAGGAACGAAAAGTGTATGTATCATAGTTTTGGTTGTAACACTGAATTGTTGAATAGATCACTGTGCCAAGGAGGGAATCTCTTAGGGTCAGTGACCCTATGGCCTTGTTTAGAGAAGTGTTTCATAAATGTTAAAAAAAAATCATATATTTGCACTTTAGTTGAATAATAAAATGAATTTTATCTCTTGTTTTTGTCTATATGCACATGCAATATCAATATCAGTGCTCAGATGACAGTAGCTTCTGGAAAAGGTGCAAGTTGCAATAAACATGCCAAGCGCTAAGGATACATGCTATCCAGTCACAGCAGATGAAACTTTTTTTACTACTGAGCAAACATCATTGTTAGACTTTTTTTAGGTTCAATGATTCCACGGCGTGTAGATGTTATGGCGTCAGTGACCCCATAGCCTTGGCAGAGGTTTGCACTCTCTGAGTGCTTCTAGTTAGATATACCTTTCAATCAATCAATCAATCAATCAATTTTTTTATTAGCGCCAAATCACACCAAACAGTTGCCCCAAGGCGCTTTATATTGTAAGGCAAGGCCATACAATAATTATGTAAAACCCCAACGGTCAAAACGACCCCCTGTGAGCAAGCACTTGGCTACAGTGGGAAGGAAAAACTCCCTTTTAACAGGAAGAAACCTCCAGCAGAACCAGGCTCAGGGAGGGCAGTCTTCTGCTGGGACTGGTTGGGGCTGAGGAGAGAACCAGGAAAAAGACATGCTGTGGAGGGGAGCAGAGATCGATCACTAATGATTAAATGCAGAGTGGTGCATACAGAGCAAAAAGAGAAAGAAACAGTGCATCATGGGAACCCCCCAGCAGTCTACGTCTATAGCAGCATAACTAAGGGATGGTTCAGGGTCACCTGATCCAGCCCTAACTATAAGCTTTAGCAAAAAAAGTTTTAAGCCTAATCTTAAAAGTAGAGAGGGTGTCTGTCTCCCTGATCTGAATTGGGAGCTGGTTCCACAGGAGAGGAGCCTGAAAGCTGAAGGCTCTGCCTCCCATTCTACTCTTACAAACCCTAGGAACTACAAGTAAGCCTGCAGTCTGAGAGCGAAGCGCTCTATTGGGGTGATATGGTACTACGAGGTCCCTAAGATAAGATGGGACCTGATTATTCAAACCTTATAAGTAAGAAGACGAATTTTAAATTCTATTCTAGAATTAACAGGAAGCCAATGAAGAGAGGCCAATAGGGTGAGATATGCTCTCTCCTTCCAGTCCCCGTCAGTACTCTAGCTGCAGCATTTGAATTAACTGAAGGCTTTTTAGGGAACTTTTAGGACAACCTGATAATAATTAAACAATAGTCCAGCCTAGAGGAAATAAATGCATGAATTAGTTTTTCAGCATCACTCTGAGACAAGACCTTTCTAATTTTAGAGATATTGCGTAATGCAAAAAAGCAGTCCTACATATTTTTTTAATATGCGCTTGAATGACATATCCTGATCAAAAATGACTCCAAGATTCTCACAGTATTACTAGAGGTCAGGGTAATGCATCCAGAGTAAGGATCTGGTTAGACACCATGTTTCTAAGATTTGTGGGGCCAAGTACAATAACTTCAGTTTTATCTGAGTTTAAAAGCAGGAAATTAGAGGTCATCCATGTCTTTATGTCTGTAGACAATCCTGCAGTTTAGCTAATTGGTGTGTGTCCTCTGGCTTCATGGATAGATAAAGCTGGGTATCATCTGCGTAACAATGAAAATTTAAGCAATACCGTCTAATAATACTGCCTAAGGGAAGCATATATAAAGTGAATAAAATTGGTCCTAGCACAGAACCTTGTGGAACTCCATAATTAACTTTAGTCTGTGAAGAATTCCCCATTTACATGAACAAATTGTAATCTATTAGACAAATATGATTCAAACCACCGCAGCGCAGTGCCTTTAATACCTATGGCATGCTCTAATCTCTGTAATAAATTTTATGGTCAACAGTATCAAAAGCAGCTGAGGTCTAACAGAACAAGCACAGAGATGAGTCCACTGTCCGAGGCCATAAGAAGATCATTTGTAACCTTCACTAATGCTGTTTCTGTACTATGATGAATTCTAAAACCTGACTGAAACTCTTCAAATAGACCATTCCTCTGCAGATGATCAGTTAGCTGTTTTACAAACTACCCTTTCAAGAATTTTTGAGAGAAAAGGAAGGTTGGAGATTGGCCTATAATTAGCTAAGATAGCTGGGTCAAGTGATGGCTTTTTAAGTAATGGTTTAATTACTGCCACCTTAAAAGCCTGTGGTACATAGCCAACTAACAAAGATAGATTGATCATATTTAAGATCGAAGCATTAAATAATGGTAGGGCTTCCTTGAGCAGCCTGGTAGGAATGGGGTCTAATAACATGTTGATGGTTTGGATGAAGTAACTAATGAAAATAACTCAGACAGAACAATCGGAGAGAAAGAGTCTAACCAAATACCGGCATCACTGAAAGCAGCCAAAGATAACGATACGTCTTTGGGATGGTTATGAGTAATTTTTCTCTAATAGTTTTTGTTAGCAAAGAAAGTCATGAAGTCATTACTAGTTAAAGTTAATGGAATACAGCTCAATAGAGCTCTGACTCTTTGTCAGCCTGGCTACAGTGCTGAAAAGAAACCTGGGGTTGTTCTTATTTTCTTCAATTAGTGATGAGTAGAAAGATGTCCTAGCTTTACGGAGGGCTTTTTTTATAGAGCAACAGACTCTTTTTCCAGGCTAAGTGAAGATCTTCTAAATTAGTGAGACGCCATTTCCTCTCAACTTACGGGTTATCTGCTTTAAGCTACGAGTTTGTGAGTTATACCACGGAGTCAGACACTTCTGATTTAAAGCTCTCTTTTCAGAGGAGCTACAGCATCCAAAGTTGTCTCAATGAGGATGTAAAACTACTGACGAGATACTCTATCTCCTACAGAGTTTAGGTAGCTACTCTGCACTGTGTTGTTATATGGCATCAGAGAACATAAAGGAATCATATCCTTAAACCTAGTTACAGCGCTTTCTGAAAGACTTCTAGTGTAATGAAACTTATTCCCTACTGCTGGTAGTCCATCAGAGTAAATGTAAATGTTATTAAGAAATGATCAGACAGAAGGGAGTGTTCAGGGAATACTGTTAAGTCTTCTATTTCCATACCATAAGTCAGAACAAGATCTAAGATTTGATAAAGTGGTGGTGGACCTCATTTACGTTTTTGAGCAAAGCCAATAAGTCTAATAATAGATTAAATGCAGTGTTGAGGCTGTCATTCTCAGCATCTGTGTGGATGTTAAAATCGCCCACCGATAATTATCTTATCTGAGCTAAGCACTAAGTCAGACAAAGGTCTGAAAATTCACAGAGAAAACTCACAGTACCGACCAGTGGACGATAGATAATAACAAATAAAACTGGTTTTTGGGGACTTCCAATTTGGGATGGACAAGACTAAGAGTCAAGCGTTCAATGAATTAAAGCTCTGTCTGGTTTTTGATTATTAATAAGCTGGAATGGAAGATTGCTGCTAATCCTCCGCCGCCGGCCCGTGCTACGAGCATTCTGACAGTTAGTGTGACTCGGGGGTGTTGACTCATTTAAACTAACATATTCATCCTGCTGTAACCAGTTTCTGTAGGCAGAATAATCAATATTTGATCATTATTATATCAGTTACCAACAGGGACTTAGAAGAGAGAGACCTAATGTTTAATAGACCACATTTAACTGTTTTAGTCTGTGGTGCAGTTGAAGGTGCTATATTATTTTTTCTTTTTGAATTTTTATGCTTAAATAGATTTTGCTGGTTATTGGTAGTCTGGGAGCAGGCACCGTCTCTAACGGGGATGGAGGTAATGAGGGGATGGCAGGGGGGGAGAGAAGCTGCAGAGAGGTGTGTAAGACTACAACTCTGCTTCCTGGTCCCAACCCTGGATAGTCACGGTTTGGAGGATTTAAGAAAATTGGCCAGATTTCTAGAAATGAGAGCTGCTCCATCCAAAGTGGGATGGATGCCGTCTCTCCTAACAAGACCAGGTTTTCCACCAGAAGCTTTGCCATTATCTATGAAGCCCACCTGCATTTTTTGGACACCACTCAGACAGCCAGCAATTCAGGAGAACATGCGGCTAACATGTCACTCCCGGTCTGATTGGGAGGGGCCCAGAGAAAACTACAGAGTCCGACATTGTTTTTGCAAAGTTACACACCGATTCAATGTTAATTTTAGTGACCATCCGATTGGCGTAACCGGGTGTCATTACTGCCGACGTTGATTACATCTTACCAAATTTACGCTTAGCCGTAGCCAGCAGTTTCAAATTTCCTTCATGTCGCCTGCTCTGGCCCCCGGAAGACAATTGACTATGGTTGCGGGGTGTCGCTAACTTCACATTTCTCAAAACAGAGTCGCCAATAACCAGAGTTTGATCCTCGGCGGTGTGTCGTCGAGTGGGGAAAAACGGTTAGAGATGTGAACGGGTTGGCGGTGTACAACGGGCTTCTGTTTAGGCTACGCTTCCTCCTCACAGTCCACCCAGGCAGCCTGCTTTCCCGGCTGCTCGGGATCGCCAGGGGGGAACTAACGGCGGCTAAGCTACCTTGGTCCGCACCGACTACAGGGGCCTGGCTAGCTGTAGAATTTTCCACGGTTCGGAGCCGAGTCTCCAATTCGCCCAGCCTGGCCTCCAAAGCTACGAATAAGCTACACTTATTACAAGTACCAGTACTGCTAAGGAGGCCGAGGAATAACTAAACATTTCACAGCCCATAGCAGAAAAGTGCGGGAGAGACAGGGATAAGCCGCCATGCTAAATCGGCTAAGAGCTAGTAGCTACGCTAAGCTAGCGATTCCTAAAAACACGCAAAGTGAATAATGTGTAATAATTTAGAGGTGATTCAGCAGAAGGAGTGCTTTAGTTAAGGCACGTAAAGATTACACTGGAAACAAATCGTAATCTAGATAACTAGATCAATCTAACTGCGCAGATTAAACAGCTAACAGATACAGAAAAACACCGCTGTGCTCCGGAACAGGAAGTGATACAATACCGCAGTGAGAGCCAACCACCAGTAGAGGCAAGCAAGAGCAAGTTTGTATACTGGCATAGTTCCACCTTAGAATTGGAATATAAGATATACCTTACTGAATTTTCATATAGATGTTAAATTTGCAATAATAAAAAAAAAAAAAACTTTTTTCACATTATCATTATGGGTATTGGTTTATAGAATTTTAGGGAAAAAAATGAATTTCACCCATTTGGAATAGGCGAAATGTGGAAAAAGTGAAGCGCTGGTGAATACTCTCTGGATGCACTGTATGCTCTCTAATCTGTCAGTAAGTAACTTACTTGAAAAACCCAACATCCACGCATGTCCACAATGATTTGGACCACTGTGATTCATTTGTTCCTGCTGTGAGAGTAGATTGAGAACCAAACAGGACGTGGTTCAGCTGGAGATTGGTGGCTTTAATTTAAATGTTCATATCCAGTTACCTATGGCTCTAACTGTGTTAAGTTTTACACAGCAGTACAACCATTTAATTTCAGTTGAGAAAACAGTGACACACTTACACCATCAACCAAACCTCTGACCCGAGACTTTATAACAAACAGGAACCAAAAATACAGAAACTGAACTTGGATCCGTTTAATGACAGAAAAGAAAACAGTGACACACTTTCTTATTTTATTTTATCATTTTTTTTTAAAGGAGACATTCTTCGATTGTGAGCAGTCTTGAGTTCTTCCTCAGCTGAACTGCGATTGGCTGCTGGTGATGAGCGCGCGGCGAGCGTTTCGATGAAACGGTGAACATCACTGAAGGAGTTGTAGAGCGGGACCGGAGCGACGCGCAGCACGTTGGGCTCCCGCAGGTCACACTGACAACAACACAACGGTAGTCAGTGTCAGCGACGAAACACACACAAAACCCACACGGTGACTTTAAACAATCAGCCTGTCAATCTAACAACCTTACCAAAAAATAGTACTGATAAGTATATAAAAAGTAAACTAGAAGTATACTTGAAACATACTTGCATATACTACTTTTTGGTAAGGGAAGGAATATTAATAATGATCATGATAACCCCGCCCCCTGCCCTGATTCCAGTTTTATTTTCACTGACATGAAGAAATAATATTTCCTCAGTGTTTATTTATAATACTGGCTCCCACAAGTGAAAGAGATTTTCCTTTATTGATCAATCTGTTGATCTTTAGGGTCCCTTCACACACGTGCGAATTTGGTTGAACTGCGCATTAAGTGCGCATGAAGCAGGAATGCAAACCTGTATTTCGTAGTTGCTTCCAACACCTTGTACACCTGTTGCTACAACTATTTGCACACACCCAGTGGCTGAAAGACAGAGTGTGTGCTGTGCGAGTCCATCGATCCTCTTGCGGCAGGTGCCGGCCATTCCAGGTGACGCACACAACATCTAACACTGTTCGTTGGCACTTAGAAAATGTGTGGCCAGTCCGCACTGTTATAACGACAACAGTCTGCAAACAATCATTGTCGTACTCGCAGTGAAATTTGTCTAAGTTCCCCACGAGTGTGGGCTTTGGTGTGTGCGCTGAACTGACAGGATGTGTGGCGATGACAGAAGCAGGAGTGGAGATCTGTCATTCTGGACATCCCAGCTGGACAGTACTGTGTTTGGACAGACATGGACTAAACTGACCACGTGACGCGCGTGTTGTGTTTGCTGTCATCAAGTGGACAAAATAAAAACATATATCACGGCTCGCACATGGACAGGCTGCCCCAGGTTGAAACGGACAGTCAGATCATAGCACGCAGCAGGCGATCTGACTGTCACGTCACCCACGTGAGCTCTCTTCCACGTGACGCGGTGTCCTGCAATGCACTGTCCACAAGACGTGTCAGCAAGACGCGGGGAGCCAGCAGGACACACGCCAGCACATGTGGACATGCAGGGGCATTGGACTGGGGGGTAAAGGGTACTATGTACAAAGGCCCAGAGCATGGGGGGGGGGGGGGGCACAAAAAACTGGCATTAAATACATTTTTGTGTTGCATGTTATTAATGTCCATACAATTCATGTTGTAAAAGAATATAATTAGAATGAATGTATAAATGTTGCAAACATAATTCTGCTCTACAATATACTGAAAGATCTCTGAGGGCCTTCCACCCCTGCACACTTGTACAATGGTTTAGTACAGGCGCACAGGCGACATTCTGCTTCCCCCCTCACACACACACACATCCCAAACGGGATCTCACAGAAAGAGGAGGTGTTTAGTAGAGCTGAAACAACTAATCGATTTATCGATTATTAAAATAGTTGACAACTAAATTAGTCTCAATTAGTTGTTAAATAACTTTGTTTTACCGCAAATGTTTTTTATCTTCCATATAAATCAACTGTTTCTGCAGCGTGGCTTTGCTTTGAACCTTGAACCAATCGAGCAGTGATTCGCATATCGAAGCACGTGAGTCGCATAGCGAAGCAGTGATTCGATCTGGTGCTTTGTTGATTCATAGGTTTTATTTTGCTTAATCTTAATATTTCCCCACCTAAAACCCCAAGGAGCATATGTCTGTGAGTAACATTTTACCATTTTTATGTTAATCTGACCTGTTATGGTCTTCTGAAACAGTTGATAGATCTATTTTATAACTTAAAAATGGGACTGATGCTAACGCGTTAGCATGTCTATGGCGTTTGCAATGTTGAAGTTAGCATTAAGCTGCTGCGCTGTCAGCACATTTGTTTCTGTATAATAATTCAATGGCTCAGCGGTTGTTGTCGTAAAAGAGTCAAATGTATACAAATTGTAATATTATTATTCATTTATTTTTATTTATATATCAATAATCAATAATAGAAACAACAACAACAATATAGTAATAACTATTAATGCCACAATATAGTTTTAGAGAAACTGACAAAAGAATCTGATAAAACAAAACAGAAAAGATTAAACCAACTAACAATGAACATAAATAAATATAGAAATACTGTTTCCTGTGAATACCGAGTGACTCTTAAACCGCCACTTCATCCCTGTTTTATTTTTGCTCAAAATGTAATGAGGTCCACCCACCCTTTAATCATACCTTAGATCTTGTTCTGACTTATGGTATGGAAACTGAAGACTTAACAGTATTCCCTGAAAACCCCCTTCTGTCTGATCATTTCTAATAACATTTACATTTACGTTAATGGACTACCCAGCAGTGGGGAATAAGTTTCATTACAGTAGAAGTCTTTCAGGAAACTAGGTTTAAGGATATGATTCCTTCTTTATGTTCTCCAATGCCATATACCAACACAGGGGTAACACCAACACCTCCCTCAGCCGCAACCCAGTCCCAGCAGAAGACTGCCCCTCCCTGAGCCTGGTTCTGCTGGAGGTTTCTTCCTGTTAAAGGGGTTTTTCCTTCCCACTGTCGCCAAGTGCTTGCTCACAGGGGTCGTTTTGACCGTTGGGTTTTTACGTAATTATTGTATGGCTTTGCCTTACAATATAAAGCGCCTTGGGGCAACTGTTTGTTGTGATTTGGTGCTATATAAATAAAATTGATTTGATTTGATTTATTAGTTTAATGACAATTTGTTTCGGTCAAACCACATCTAAGTTGTTTTTTTTACACAAGAAAAAAAAAAAGCAGTAAACTGCACATTTGTGTCTTTTTTCATGAAAATAATAATCATAATATAACATATTACACTTTCGTCAGGCCTTTAAAATACTTTTGTGGACTCTTGCTGTAATAACTCCCGGTCCCCAATCGGACCGGGAGTGACATGTTTAGCCGCATGTTCTCCTTGAATTGCTGGCTGTCTGAGTGGTGTCCAAAAATGAGGTGGGCTTCATAGATAGATAGATTGGCAAAGCTTCTGGGAAAACCTGGTCTTGTTAGGAGAGACGGCATCCATCCCACTTTGGATGAAGCAGCTCTCATTTCTAGAAATCTGGCCAATTTTATTAAACCCTCCAAACCGTGACTATCCAGGGTTGGGACCAGGAAGCAGAGTTGTAGTCTTACACACCTCTCTGCAGCTTCTCTCCCCCTGCCATCCCCCCAATACCCCATCCCCGTAGAGACGGTGCCTGCTCCAAGACCACCAACAACCAGGTAAAAATCTATTTAAGCATAAAAATTCAAAAAGAAAAAATAATATAGCACCTTCAACTGCACCACAGACTAAAACAGTTAAATGTGGTCTATTAAACATTAGGTCTCTCTCTTCTAAGTCCCTGTTAGTAAATGATATAATAATTGATCAACATATTGATTTATTCTGCCTTACAGAAACCTGGTTACAGCAGGATGAATATGTAGTTTAAATGAGTCAACATCCCCGAGTCACACTAACTGTCAGAATGCTCGTAGCACGGGCCGAGGGGGAGGATTAGCAGCAATCTTCCACTCCAGCTTATTAATTAATCAAAACCCAGGACAGCGCTTTAATTCATTTGAAATTGGAGTCATTTTTGATCAGGATATGTTCTTGAATGCGCATATTAAGCAAATATATAGGACTGCTTTTTTACATTTGCGCAGTATCTCTAAAATTAGAAAGGTCTTGTCTCAGAGTGATGCTGAAAAACTAATTCATGCATTTATTTCCTCTAGGCTGGACTATTGTAAATTCATTATTATCAGGTTGTCCTAAAAGTTCTCTGAAAAGCCTTCAGTTAATTCAAAATGCTGCAGCTAGAGTACTGACGGGGACTAGAAGGAGAGAGCATATTTCACCCATATTGGCCTCTCTTCATTGGCTTCCTGTTAATTCTAGAACAGAATTTAAAATTATTCTTCTTACTTATAAGGTTTTGAATAATCAGGTCCCATCTTATCTTGTATGCACCACTCTGCATTTAATCATTAGTGATTGATCTCTGCTCTCTTCCACAGCATGTCTTTTTCCTGGTTCTCCTCCCTCAGCCCCAACCAGTCCCAGCAGAAGACTGCCCGTCCCTGAGCCTGGTTCTGCTGGAGGTTTCTTCCTGTTAAAAAGGGAGTTTTTCCTTCCCACTGTCGCCAAGTGCTTGCTCATAGGGGGTCGTTTTGAACCGTTGGGGTTTTTCTGTGATTATTGGATGGCTTTTGCCTTACAATATAAGCGCCTTGGGGCAACTGTTGTTGTGATTTGGCGCTATATAACTAAAATTGATTTGATTTGATTTATATGTTGTCGGTGGTTGAGATAGTTGCTGTAGGCATCTAAAACCTGATGGAAATCTCTCTGTGGTGTGCCGGTGATGTATGTATGTGCAAAATAAAACAAAACACTACTCCAGGTATGTTTTTGACGAGAATACTACAAGGTGAAACATTGATGTTGTGTGACAAAGGCCTTTTAATAATAACTCACAGAAATAATGGCAAAACTCACATGTAAGAAAAAAAAAACCCCCCAAAACGATTAATCGAAAAAATAATCGACCGAGAACTGGATTAGTAAAATAATCGTTAGCTGCAGCCCCTAGTGTTTAGGCTGAAATAAAATATGTCTTTCCTAAAAACTCAAAGGTCTGGATTTCAATCAAGAAGAGAAAAAAGGACAGGGAAAGGAAAACTAAATGAGGGAAAGCAGCTGCTAACCAAATTCTTTGGTAGAGAGGTGAGCTTGAAAGCTAGTTATTGAGTTGGTCTGGGGGACCAAATTGCACCATTTTGTAGAAAAATGGTGAAATTTGGTGCATTCCTGTGCATTTTAACAGACGGGAATGCAACCAATTGCAGCCATTTTTCTAGAAAATGGTGCAATTTGGTCCCCCAGACCCCCCAACTCAATATTGCTCCCCCAACTTAAAAAGGGTTCTAACTCCCAGGTGTGATCTAAGGTATACATGCTTTAGACCTGGTTTGACTACACATTAGAAATTTGGTGTTTGCGTTAATAAAAAAGAACAGTGGGGGGGGGGGGGGGTCTTCAATATGGCTAGTATCCCGAGGCCCAGAATTTGGTGCTATGCCCCTGTGGACATGAATGACAAGTGAACTGCTTCTCATTCATATGATTTCATGACTGTACCTCAGTGACCCATGGGGGCCCTAAACCTACCATCCCTGGTTCTCTACTCTACTCTTTTCTACTCTCCTATTTATGCTTCCTTGTTAGATATTTAGATATACCTTTGTATACTGGCATAGTTCCACCTTAGAACGGAATATAATATATAAGATATACCTTACTAAATTTTAATGGGTCATCTACAGAGGAACAGACGGCTCATATTTGTATTGCTCGCTTGATGAGAGGGATTTAATACAATACAGTGTTTTATATGGTGTGTCATTTAGATTTTTTTTTAATACATATGTGCTTCCTGATATGAGGCAGTGTTGAGCTCCTTTACAGGACAGTGATGGTAGCTTACTTTGATAAAGTTTCTGGCTGCAGTCAGAGCTTTTGGAAGGCATGGGGTTCGAATCCTGTGGGTGACATGTATTTTCTTTTCTTTGTTTTCAGCAACTACGCGATCGCATGGACGAACTGTCGCACCAGCATCATGCACGCCTGCCTGTCAGTGCGATGTTTGGTGGTGCATTCATACCAGCTGCTCCGACGGGTGTCGCCCTGGAGTTGTTCATATTGGCAGTATGTGTGAAGGGGCCTTTACAGTTGACTGATTAACCTCCTGAATCCTGATCAGGTTCTGGATATTCTCTTGTGCCGTGTTTTTATTTACTGTGGTCCCATTTTCACTCCACCTAAAAGTCCTGCACCTCCATGCAAACAGCACCATCACAATTCAATTAAATAGAACTCAAAAAATGTATTTTGTGCATCATAACAGTTACAATGTAACAAATCATTTATTTGACAAAACGTTTTACAAGTGCTGAAACGTGTAAGAAATATTCAGGGGGAAACGTGGCTCCACAGGCAGCAAATTATCTGTTCTCTGTCCGTCTGTCTGTCTCTCTCTGTCTCTTGTCTTCTACTGTCTGCTGTTCAGTTGAAGAGTTGCTGATTTTTTTTTTACTGTTGGTCTCATCTGAGGCTGTCAAAGTTTTCATGTTGCGGTGGAGGAGTGGTGCCAAACCAGCTTCCAGATCCGGAACCCAAATGGAAGGGAGAAACCAAAAGACTAAATATCTGTATTTTAGCTGAAATTGGGTTAATTTTCATATTTAGTGTTTGCTACATGATTAGTTCTTCAAGTGGTAAAAATCTGAAAGACTGATGATAAGTTTTTGCCGCTGACACGTGATGTAATTTTTGTGATTTACTTTTTCCCTCTGAATGAAAACATGACTTTCAAACCCACCAGCAGGTTCTGGGGTTCAGAGGATTAAAACCGGTTTCAGCAGTTAATCACTTTGACTAAAACCCCATTTAAAAGCTGCTTAACAGCATTTTTAATCCTTCTGTCCTCCCTGTAGAAATGTTTAAACCATTTTTTTAGTTTCACCACATGAACTGAGATTTATTCCACTAAAATATTCTGGGTTGAGTCCAGTGTTGTATAGTAACAAAGTAAAAATAGTTCACTACTGTACTTAAGTATGTTTTGGGAGACTTTGTACTTGAGTTTTTTTTAATTCAGCTTACTTTCACTTTTACTTCACTACATTTCCGACCTTAATTGCATACTTCTACTCCGATACATTTTCTATGCGCCATGCCGTTACTCGTTACAAAAACACACACACACACACACACACAGAGAGAGAGAGACACCACTGATTACTAGTGACTGCAACGAAGTCAGGCCGATTTGTCATGAGGCATGTCCGGTAGGTTTTTTTGCAGTTCCGCACTTGTTTGTCAGGAAAATGATAATTTCTCTGCATTGATTACAGACCTGCAGTGGGTCTGTAATCAGCTTTTCTGCAGCGCGGCTTTGCTTTGAACCAATCGAAGCAGTGATTCGGAGATCAAAGTAGTGTTTCAATCTACGATTCGTGGATTCATTATTTAATTTCGCTTTATCCTAATTTTCACACTAAAACCTTGAAGAGCATATGTCTGTGAGTAATATTTAATACTTTTATGTTAAACTGACCTGTTATGGTCTTCTGAAACAGTTGATAGATGTATTTTATAACTTATGACCAATGCTAACGTGTTAGCATGTCTATGGCGTTTTCAATGTTAAAGTTAGCATTAAGCTGTTCGCATCAACACGTTTGTGTTTTTTTTCTGTATAATTAATGGCTCAGCGTTTGTTGTCGTAAAATAGTCAAATTGTAATTTTTTTAAATTTATTTTTATTCATATATTAATAATAGCAACAACAATAATAGTCTACATAATAGACAATAATAGTCAATAATAATAGACTAATAATGTTACAATACAATTTTAGAGAAAGAGACAAAAATAACCTAATGAAACAAAACACAACAGAAAAGATAAAACCATGTAACAATGAAAATAAATAAATACATATAGAAATAAATAAGTGTTTCCTGTGAACACCTAGTGAGTAGCCTACTCTTGTTTAGGTTTTGAAACCTTGTTTCTGAAGTGTTTTTGTGTGATGTGCACAATTTTCAGTATTTTGACTAATACGACCAGTCATTTACAAGCCTAGATAAACTTTTATTAAAAAATCAGTCCGTTTTTGATTATTAAAATTTACTTGTACTTTTACTTTCAGGTAGGGGTGGTGGCCAAGTGGTTAATGCACTTGGTTTCAGTGCGGTAGGTTCCCGGATCGAATCCCACCCCTACCACATTTCTCCATGTAATGTGGAGTTGCGTCAGGAAGGGTATCCGGCGTAAAATTTGTGCCAATTCAACATGCAGATCCACCTTGGATTTGCTGTGGCAACCCCGAGTACAAAACAAGGGAGCAGCCGAAAGGACTTACTTACTTGTACTTTTACTTTCAATACTTGAGTACATTTAGTTGTACATTACTTGCCATACTTAAGTACAATAAATACTAGATACTTTAAGACTTTTGAGTAGCATTTCAATCAGTGACTTGAACTTCTACCAAAGTCATTTTTTAAATGGGTATCTGTACTTTTACTTAAGTGCGATTTTCCGGTACTTTATACAACACTGGTTGAGTCCTTTTAAAATGAGTCACAATCACTTTCCCTTAAAAGACAAAAGAAGCAACTTGCCACAGTTCAAGACTTATCTTTTATTTTGTCAGTAAATGATTTATATATGATGAAAATCGAATAGTTTTCTGCTGATAACCAACAGACGTCTTTTGACAGAGGTTTTTGCCGGCGTTGATTTCTGATCTGCTTTTACAGATTATTTGTTTTTTTTTTTTTTTGGTACAGAATCTGTTTAAATGTGCAGGTTCTTTGTGCGGTTGATACTTACAGTCACGCCCCTTTTCTTCAGTTCCTGGAAGACTTTCCTGATGGGGATGGAGAAGGACAGTGAGAGCTGGCAGCCCCTCTGCTGGGGGTCAGACGGGGTCACAATGTGGACGTGGGGTTTGTCGGTTCGGGCCGGGTCCTCCCAGTACTGCTGCTGGATCAGATACTCCAGGTAACCCGTCAGGAGGAGCGACTTCCTGCGTAAAGCCGCCATGCTGGTCTTTTGAAACACCTGTGAGATTGACGGGGATCATCTTTGTGTTTTGGATGCAAAACCAACAAATAAAAATGACCCAAAAGCGTTACAATGAAAGACAAACTGGCTCTTAGGAGGACTGAGATGTAAAATTTTGTTGGAGAAAACGTTTGAAAGCACTTTTCCACAAAAAAAGCTCTTTATCTGTGAGCTCGCATTCAGATAACAGAGTGAAATATTCAGCAGCCAGAACAACAGTCAGAGCGGCAGGCCAACATGAATGAACACAAATTTTTGTGATGTCATAAAGTGAGGATGTTCAACAAAAAGAACAAAAGCTTGGAGGCAGAATTGGAGATGCTCAGAAACTTTAAGAAGTTGAACGTAAGAATCAACAAGTTTCTGCAAATTAACGTTTCTCTCATTTTTTCATGCAGCCGTTTGAGGACTGAAAACACGTGGCCTTTGAGCTGCAGTACCTCTAAGCTGGCCTGCAGGGGGCACACTAGCAGGATGGGCTGGTTGGACAGTCTGAAGCCGCTCACTCCCGGCTGCAGCTCCATCACTGAAAACGGACAGAAGATCTGTGAACGACACCGAAACCGATAGCGGTGAAATGTTCTAACATAACGTCAAAACTCTACCAGGAACATTCTGCCTCGTCTCACACATTAACAAGTCAACTAAAACTACAACCACAAGTCAGAAAAGGCTGCAGCGACATGGAAAAATGCTAATTAAAATAAAACAGTGAGACATCCGCTTCCGGTCGTATGGAGTAAGCAGCGCGACAGACCAGCTCCTCGCAAAACTGATAAAAACTAAAATTTCCAGACCAGATATCGTCAAATGACGTAAGACATAACACTACTGAAGCGAAAATGACTCCCAGGAAAAACAGGCAGTATACCCAGACGAGTCTAGAAGTCGAGTCACACACCTCCACCGGAGAAAAAACCCGAACCAGCTAAAGCTAACGCCACAGGGCTAACAGAGGAAAGCCTGTTATCGCCGGGCACTTTACGCACCGAACTGAGAATGGAGTTTAAAGCCTACAGGGATACCATGCAGTCTGTTATTAACCGAGATGGAAGGATTTTGTGAAGAAATACGTGAAGATATCTCATCTTTGCGAGAGACCACCAAGGCGGACATTAAAGCTATGCGTGACGAGCTAACCGAGAAAGTTGAGAAATTATTCCCAACACAAGCGGAAGCGGCAAATACACAGAAGAACGTGGAACAATCTCTCAGCGACACTTCTGACAGGCTTACGGCTCTCGAGAGCTCATACCGGTCACTTGCCGCTGACAGCAAGAAACTGCAGGAAAAGTGGATCGATTTGGAAAACAGAAGTCGCCGGCAGAACATCAGGATATTAAACATTCTGGAGGGTGCTGAAAACAACAAACCGACCGACTTTACGTCCAGGTTCCTCTCTAAAGTTCTGGGTGAAGAAAACTTTAATAGCCCCATTGTTGTTGACCGAGCACACAGAAGCCTTGTCCCAAAACCGCGCAACGATGAACAACCCCGACCCATAATTGCTCGTCTTCACTACTACTCAGACAAAGAAAAAATCATGCCGCTGTCCCGGAACAGAGGCAAGCTGCTTTATGAGGAGTCCCAGGTCCACATCTTCCGTGATATGAGCCCAGAGGTAGGACAACAAGCAGTGTTCAATCACATGAAAGCCAAACTACGCAACTTCGGAAACCTGTACCGAATGCTTTTCCTTGCACGGCTCGTGATCACGATGGGCGGTGCCAAAACAACGTTCAACGACCCAAGGGCAGCAGAAAAATACCTGGAGGACAACATGCCATCATCCCGATGAGAGGACGACTGAAAGTTAACAACAACAAAGAGACACTCGTTATGGCTTACGCGGACTGAGTTACAAACTAAGTTGGTTCCACTCCTCCAGCCAATCCAAAGGAGTCGGTATCGGGTTATTTGGTCACTTGACTTTTAGTCAGGATTCTGACATTTTGCTGACTGGCTGAGACACACTGCTCTCTGATTGGTTGTAGCCTTTGTTTGCAACGTAGCACTGCTACCACAGTCTCTGGAGGAGTGGAACCAACTTACGTTTTCGGCGGTTACGCCACAGCCCATCACAGAGCATGGTGTGATAGCCAATAGTGGCCGACGTATCAGATGAACCAATCACAGCCATGTTTTCAAAAACATGCTACCAGTCTCTTTGTATAAGAGACTGTGGTACCAGTGCTAAGTTACAAACTTTCTATCAGGTACCCTAAATATGTCAATCAATCAATCAATTTTTTTATATAGCGCCAAATCACAACAAACAGTTGCCCCAAGGCGCTTTATATTGTAAGGCAAGGCCATACAATAATTATGTAAAACCCCAACGGTCAAAACGACCCCCTGTGAGCAAGCACTTGGCTACAGTGGGAAGGAAAAACTCCCTTTTAACAGGAAGAAACCTCCAGCAGAACCAGGCTCAGGGAGGGGCAGTCTTCTGCTGGGACTGGTTGGGGCTGAGGGAGAGAACCAGGAAAAAGACATGCTGTGGAGGGGAGCAGAGATCGATCACTAATGATTAAATGCAGAGTGGTGCATACAGAGCAAAAAGAGAAAGAAACAGTGCATCATGGGAACCCCCCAGCAGTCTACGTCTATAGTAGCATAACTAAGGGATGGTTTAGGGTCACCTGATCCAGCCCTAACTATAAGCTTTAGCAAAAAGGAAAGTTTTAAGCCTAATCTTAAAAGTAGAGAGGGTGTCTGTCTCCCTGATCTGAATTGGGAGCTGGTTCCACAGGAGAGGAGACTGAAAGCTGAAGGCTCTGCCTCCCATTCTACTCTTACAAACCCTAGGAACTACAAGTAAGCCTGGAGTCTGAGAGCGAAGCGCTCTATTGGGGTGATATGGTACTACGAGGTCCCTAAGATAAGATGGACCTGATTATTCAAAACCTTATAAGTAAGAAGAAGAATTTTAAATTCTATTCTAGAATTAACAGGAAGCCAATGAAGAGAGGCCAATATGGGTGAGATATGCTCTCTCCTTTTAGTCCCCGTCAGTACTCTAGCTGCAGCATTTTGAATTAACTGAAGGCTTTTTAGGGAACTTTTAGGACAACCTGATAATAATGAATTACAATAGTCCAGCCTAGAGGAATAATTGCATGAATTAGTTTTTCAGCATCACTCTGAGACAAGACCTTTCTGATTTTAGAGATATTGCGTAAATGCAAAAAAGCAGTCCTACATATTTGTTTAATATGCACTTTGAATGACATATCCTGATCAAAAATGACTCCAAGATTTCTCACAGTATTACTAGAGGTCAGGGTAATGCCATCCAGAGTAAGGATCTGGTTAAACTCAGATTTATCTGAGTTTAAAAGCAGGAAATTAGAGGTCATCCATGTCTTTATGTCTGTAAGACAATCCTGCAGTTTAGCTAATTGGTGTGTGTCCTCTGGCTTCATGGATAGATAAAGCTGGGTATCATCTGCGTAACAATGAATATGTGAATTCATCTTTCTTTTTTTATTATTTTTATTTTCTTGTTTTATTTATGTATTCCAAAAAAGGGGGATATCCGTTTTATATTAAACATGCGTGAGGACCAAAATATAGTTAAAATGGTCTGGAAAGGAAAAAAAAAAGTTTAGTAGCTTAGTGGTAAGTTAAATGTTCATGGACAAGCACCTCTCTGAGTTTAGACACTTTTTGCTTCGGTTGAAGCACTTTCTCTGTGCTAGTACTGGCAGAGTAGTTAGTTTAGGGGAGCACAGGGAGGGAAGTGAGACGGTAGGGTTCAGGGGTTTTGGTCTTAGTTCATATTTTTTGTCCTGCACTTCTACAGAGTATAACTTTTACTTTGACTGGAGGCTGTCTAAAAATACAAGCTGGAGTACTTTCTTATTTTTCCAACTAAATGATCATGGCTAATGTGTCACCCAAAGGACAGGCAGTGATGGAGCTGGTAAGGATGCCTCCAGGGCGCCTCTCAAGGAAGGTGTTCCGGGCACGTCCATGTGGGAGGAGACCCCGGGGAAGACCCAGGACTAGGTGGAGAGATTATATCTCCACACTGGCCTGGGAACGCCTCGGGATCTCCCAGTCAGAGGTGGTCAGTGTGGCACGGGAAAGGGAAGTCTGGGGTCCCCTGTTGGAGCTGTTGCCCCCACGACCTGCACCCAGAAAAGCAGTTGAAGAAGAGTGATGATGAGGGGCTAATGTGTCAAAAACAAGTGGGCGTCAAAACCTGGTTAAGATTATCTCATGGAATTGCAAAGGTCTCAATAGTGCGATTAAACGTGGGAATATACTGACTCATCTTAAAAATCTAGAAATGGATATTGGGTTTCTACAAGAAACTCACTTGAGAGAGCAAGACCATAAAAGGCTACAGACCAAATGGATTGGTCAAGTGTATCACTCAAATTTCTCAGTAAAAAGTAGAGGTGCAGCTATTGTTATTAGAAAGATGATTCCTTTTATAACATCAAAAGTAGTATCTGACATCATTGTTACAGGCAAGTTGTACAATAAACCTAGCTAGTATATATGCTCCCAATACAGACGACGAGACTTTTATTACTTGTTATTACTGCAATACCTAATATGGACTCTCATCAGTTGATTATTGGCAGAGATTTCAATCAGGTATTAGACCCTATAATGGATAGATCCTCACAAAAACCATTTACCAAATCTGCTAATGCCATTCACAGATTTATAAATAACTATAAACTGCTCGACCCATTTAGATCCTTGTCTCTCAATACAACAAAATATTCATGTTTCTCGCCAGTTCATCACTCATTTCTAGAATAGATTTCTTCCTGATAGATTACTCATTTTTAACAAATGTCAGACACTGCGATTATGAAGCAATTGTTTTATCTGACCATAGTCCAATGTCACTCCATTCAGAGTTGGGACATAGCCCACCAACTAAAAAATGGAGGTTTAACAACATGCTGCTATCAGATAGTACAGTAGTAAATGAATTGCAAAATCAAATTAGGATATTTCTCCAGACAAATGATGATCCAGAGATCAAGAGGTCCACCCTGTGGGAAACATATAAAGCATACCTGAGAGGCCAGATCATTTCTCTAAGCTGCCTGAAAAATAAGCAACATAGGCAAAAGCAATCAAAGATCACCCAAGAACTTATAGAAATTGAGATTATGCCATCTCCCCGACCTTATGCGTAGCCAAGGGTGGGCCTGGATGGGCCTGGGCCCGCCCACTTGTCAGCCAGGCCCACCCCATCCAATGAGAAGGCTGAGTTGACATTCGACAGTCACCTGTCGTTGCCTCATTGTATTCCTATGATATGGTATTGCATTAGCACTGAGCGACAATTAATAAATTTTGTCAAAAAAATCTTGTTCATCTTCTGTGATTTTTATTAATTCATTTTCAGAGTACAGTGGTCCCTCGCGATAACGCAGTTAACGTTTCGCGGCCTCGCAGTTTCGCTGATTTTTTAGTGCAATTTTGCATGCATTTTTTTTTAAACGGCGCATTGTGTTCTGCGTCCTTATCAGGCGGGCCATTTGCGGCACCGGTCGGCATCACCGCGATTGCTCTCACTGCCTCCGATGCGCTTTCTGCAGGCTGAGTAAATGCAGCTGCAGGCCACCTCCTCCTGTCTGCTGTGCGGAATTGCGCCAAATCTGGAAACAGGTCCAGAGATACGCTCGCTGTTTTGATCCGGATGTTGAGCGCAGACGCAGAGCTCCGTGGCCACTGAGAGAGGACTTGGATTCTTTGCGGGTCCCACATCTGTACCTCCGGAGGCAGTGAGCGAAGGGAGAGCACGCGCATTGTGTTCTGTGTGTGTCTGTTTATAATCTTCTCGCACAGAAGAAAAAAGAGAGTGTTGACACAGGAGAGAAAAGTGAGAAAATGTTAATGCCTGTTTGAGAAAAGTGTGTAGTGAGGGGCTTTACAGCCTTAAAACATCTATAAAAATTGTAAACAATAGCGCTGACTACTTCGCGGATTTTGTTTATCGCGGGTTATTTTTGAACGTAATTCCCATGATAAACGAGGGACCACATTTTTCCTCAAATAAATAGTCTTCTGCGGGCCTCCATCACAATGCCAATAACAACATGCACCATCGAACGGCTGTTTTCTACTGTTAATGGGATAAAAACATCCACCACAACATCCATGTTGACTCACAGACTGAATGCACTTTCCCTTGAAAGAAAACTGAGTGAATCGTTGGACTGTGATGACGTGATAAGAGAGTTCAACAAAAACCCCGTCGTCTCCTGCTGGAGCATTAAAAGGATTCATCAAATGTAAGTGTAAATGTAAGACCATTAATTACTTTTTCTTCTAATAGGCCTAATTGTTATTATTATATTGCACTGCCACGAATCATGTTGGTGTCCGTTCTGATGGTTTTTAATTTGGCCGCCGAGTCAACCTGTTTTCATGTTGTGGATATAGTTTGAATTTTTTTTTTAAAGGACTTTACATGACTAAGCATTGCGTTGCTGCTTGCATTGTCCATGGGGTGCTTGTGTCTGACACTTTGCATCTGTATAACTGTGCACACAGCGTCTCATTTTTGAAACAATGCCTTATTTAAATACCTATTGACGTTTTGGGTTTAGGCCGAGCCAAGTAGGCTACCAGACTTGCACTGAATGTGTGTGTGTGTGGGGCGCTGCACTGCAGCTTTCATTATCCATGAAGAGTACTTGTGTCTGACGTGTCGCGTCTGTGTGCTCACTTTGCCAGTGCTGTAGGCTAAGTGATAACGTTGCTTGCGATGTCCAAACAAGGCACACTTTTTCAAACAGTGTATTATAATACCTACACCTTACCTACAACCCCAAAGGTTGGGCCCGTCTGATTTTTTCTGGGCCCACCCATTTTGTGATTTCTGCCTACGCCCCTGTCCCCGACACCAGATTTATACAAAAGAATCAGTCTTTACAGACAGAACTCACTATGCACAGTAGAAACAACAAAATTGTTGACACAACTAAACATAAACATTATGAATATGGAGAAAAAAAACGGGTAGACTACTAGCTCAACAAATTAAAGAAGAAGCAACGTCCAGATTACGAACAGATAATGGACAGGTAGCAACAAATCCCGAAATAATAAACAAAACCTTTAGAAATTTCTATTTTTAGCTGTACTCCTCAGAATCAAAAAAATGATCCAGATTTAATAGAACAATTTTTTGCAAACCTTCAAATACCCTCTATAAGTTTCGAAAATAAAAAATATTAGACCAGCCAATTTCAGTAGAGGAAGTTAAACAAGCTATCCTGAATATGCAAAATTGTAAATGCCCTGGCCCTGACAGGTACAGCGCTGAATTCTATAAGGCATTTATAGATCAGACTGCCCCTCTTCTCCTAAATGTTTATAATGAGTTACTGACAACAGGTGCTCTGCCCCCAACGCTATATGATGTAAGCATTTCTCTAATCCATAAAACTGGTAAGGATCCACTAAATCCAGGCTCATATAGACTCATAAGTCTGCTGAACATAGATAATGAAATACTAGCAAAAATCTTGGCCATGCGGTTAGAAACAGTCCTTCCAACGGTTGTATCACCAGATCAAACTGGATTTGTTAAAGACAGAGCTATTTTTCAACATCAGGTGACTGTTTAACATTATCTCTACTCAAAGTTCAAATAAAAAAGTGTCAGAAATACTGCTGTCCTTGGATACCAAGGTCAATGCCCCCCCCCCCCAAAAAAAAGTTGGGACGGGGAAATATAGGGTTTCTAACAGTGTTGTATAAAGTACCGGAAAATCACACTTAAGTAAAAGTACAGATACCCATTAAAAAAATGACTTGGTCAAGTCACCGATTGAAATGCTACTCAAGTAAAAGTCTTAAAGTATCTAGTATTTATTGTACTTAAGTATGACAAGTAATGTACAACTAAATGTACTCAAGTATTGAAAGTAAAAGTACAAGTAAATGTTAATCAAAAACGGACTGATTTTTTTTTTTATTACAAAGTTTATATCGGCTTGTAAATGACTGGTAGTATTAGTCAAAATACTGAAAATTGTGCACATCACACAAAAACACTTCAGAAACAATGTTTCAAAACCTAAACGAGAGTAGGCTACTCACTAGGTGTTCACAGGAAACACATTTATTTCTATATGTATTTATTTATTTTCATTGTTACATGGTTTTATCTTTTCTGTTGTGTTTTGTTTCATTAGGTTCTTTTTGTCTCTTTCTCTAAAATTGTATTGTAACATTATTAGTATATTATTACTGACTATTATTGTCTATTATGTGGACTATTATTGTCGTTGCTATATGAATAAAAATAAATTAAAAAAATTACAATTTGACTGTTTTACGACAACGAACACTGAGCCATTAATTAAACAGAAAACAAATCAACACAAACGTGCTGATGCGAACAGCTTAATGCTAACTTTAACATTGAAAACGCCATAGACATGATAATGTGTTTTTAAGTTATAAAATACATCTATCAACTGTTTCAGAAGACCATAACAGGTCGGTTTAACATAAAAATATTAAATATTACTCACAGACATATGCTCTTCAGGGTTTTAGCGGGAAAAATTAGGATAAAACGAAATTAAACAATGAATCCACGAATCGCGAATCACTGCTTCGATTGGTTCAAGGTTCAAAGCAAAGCCGCGCTGCAGAAAAGCTGATTACAGACCCGCTGCAGGTCTGTAATTAATTTAGAGAAATGATCATTTTCCTGACAAACACCCCCCAAGTGCGCAACTGCAAAAAAGCCTACCAGACATGTCTCATGACAAATCGGCCTGACTTTGTTGCAGTCACTCGTCTCTGGGTGAAAACACCACAACTTTTTTCGTGTGTGTGTGTGTTTTTTTTTTGTAACGAGTAACGGCATCGTGCATAGAAAATGTATCGGAGTACAAGTATGCAATTAAGGTCGGACATGTAGTGAAGTAAAAGTGAAAGTAAGTCTCCCAAAACGTACTTAAGTACAGTAGTGAAGTATTTTTACTTCATTACTATACAACACTGGTTTGTAATGAGGTAAAAATAAATGGCCAACAAATAATTCATGTTATTTCAAACAGGTGATTGTAATCATGATTTGGTATAAAAGCAGCATCCAAGAAACCCTGAGTCTCTGAGGCACAAACATAGACAGAAGATCTCCAGTTTGTCAACAAATGCATGAGAAAATTACAGAAAAAAACAATGTACCTCTGAGAAAGATTGGAAGAGATTTGCATATTTCTCTCTTCACCTCAAAATATAATTATGGATTTTCAATGCATAAAGGAAAAGGACACAAGCATAAACTGAACACCCGTCATCTCCAATCCCTCATACAGCACAGCATCAAGAACAGTCATTCATCAATAGCTGATATAGCCACATGGGCAAGGAATTACTCTGGAAAACGGTGCACTGCATGACAGAGTTAAATTTACAAATGATAAATGGGCTGCATTTATATAGCAGTTTTCAATCTGCATCAGAAGCTCAAAGCACTTTACAACGATGCCTCACATTCACCCACTCACACAAACACACTCACACACTGATGTCAGGGTGCTGCCATGCAAGGTGTTTACTTCACACTGGGAGCAACTCGGGGATTAAGGGCCTCGTCCAAGGGCCCTTAGTGATTTTCCAGTCTGACTGGCTTTAGAACCGTATTCTCCGGTCTGAAGTCTAACGCTTAACCACGAGACCATCACCTCCCCACAAATGCTAAATAAAACATTACTGTTCAAAAAAAGAACACTTATGTTAAATTTGTCCAGAAGCAGTGTCAACTTCTCTAGACTCAGAGGCATCTAGGTTGGACCATCAGACAGTAGAAACGTGTTTTGTGGTCAGATGCGTCTTTATTTCAGATCTCTTTTGGAATAAATGGATGTTGTTGTGCTCAAGTCCAAAGGCCAGGGTCTGTCACTGTGTCCGGGTCCTTGTCAAAAGTCATTTACAGTCTGTGGTGCAGCATTAATGCAGAAAAATACACTGAGAGCAACATCGGATGTCTTCAAGAGGACATCTTGTCCAGGGACATCCATGCAACAACAAGAAGACAAAGTTAAACTACATTCTGCACAGATTATTAAGACGTGGCTGCAGAAGATGAGGAAGCGGGTACTGGACTGGCCTGCAGTCCTGACAAGTCCACAATAGAGAAGGTGGTGAATTTTGAAAAGAAAATGCAACAACGAGCCTGTTATGTTGAAATTAGACACATGACTAATTTTATAAACAAGAAAAATAAATTACCGTTGGTCATTTGCAAACGGGTTTTTAGGTCGTGTCCCCACCATCCCATCAGTCTGAAACAACCAAAACAGGAAACACAATCAGACATCAAACGTGTTTTGTCCATAGTAAGTCCCTTCGGCTGCTCCCTTGTTTGCACTCGGGGTCGCCACAGCAAATCCAAGTTGGATCTGCATGTTGAATTGGCACAGGTTTTACGCCGGATGCCCTTCCTGACGCAACTCCACATTACATGGAGAAATGTGGCAGGGGTGGGATTTGAACCCGGAGCCTTCTGAACTGAAACCAAGCGCATTAACCACTTGGCCACCACACTATAATGAAGAAAAATGAGGTGAATTTGTGTTTGCAGAAAGTAAAACTGGATTCAAATGTTCACTTTAAGTGTTAAAATGAGAGTAAATTTAACACTCGGGGTGTTAGTGAGCACTCACGATGGTTTGATGGTGTCGTTGTGTTTCTCGTGGATAAACGCTGCAGCGAGACCTCCAGCACCTGAGTTTAAATACTGTGAGGAGACAGTGAAATGTCTCGTGTTTATCCTCACGTTCAGTCTTCAGAGTCAACCATTGTTTTCACAACTGGTCTTTACCGGATCATCTGACCTTGTACGAGCACCAGCAGGTGAAGTCGACCCCCCAGTCGTGCAGCTTTAGCTCCACGTTACCCGCTGCGTGGGCGCAGTCGAAGCCGACGTAACAGCCCTGTGGAACAAACGGGACAGACGTCTCATCATTAGCTACGCCAACGACATCGTCACCAGTGTTTGTACACGAGCAGGACTACAAGAAAATAAAGTCTGACCAAGTCCACCCGAAATCGTGACTGGACAAGACAGAAGTCTGTCCAATCACAACGATGAAGCTTGGATCTCCTTCAGAGTTGTCGTGGTGTTTTGGTGGCTTCCCTCACTTGTGTCGACTGTACTCTGTAAACGTTTTTAGAACTTTTGGTGGCGGCGGCGGCATGTTACCTTTTTGTGTCCTGCCTCAGTGATGGCGGCCATGTCGAACAGCTGACCCGTGTAGTACTGAACTCCGCTGAACATCACCACAGCGATGCAGTCGCCCTCTTTCTCTATGATGCTCAGTATGTCCTCCGTCCTCAAAGTCTCCTCCCCCTGATGGAATAGAACCAGCAGCAGGTCAAAGGTCACATGTGCAGAACCTTGTCACAGGTGAGTTCACCAACAATTACTTCATTTAACTACAGACAGGAACAAATCTGATCTGTGATCTGTTCCACAAACAGACACTAGGTGGTGCTGTTTGTTTGTAACAGGGTTGGTCTGTGGGTTTGGTGGATGTACCGGTCTGGGCGACAGCAGCAACATGCTCTGCTGGGGCTCGAACCCGCGCAGCCGGATCTGAGATTCCACAGCGTACTGAGAAGACAAGAGACAAACTCAGAAAACCACATCATCAACAAACAAACCATGCATATGAGAATGTACAGCACCTTGCAACAATGTACAGACATTCCATTTGTTTTTGCCATTTTAGACACAAAAAGTAATTCAGCCTTCTTTATATTACGAGATATATATATATATATATATATATATATATATATATATATATAATTCTTTATATTATTCGTATAATTTCTAAAATTTTCATTAAACTCAAACTGAAAGCAAATCTCTATAACTTGATAAAAGTTGAATCAAAATATCAAAGCCAAGATGACGGGTTGCATAAGTCATGGCACCATATGGTATAGCAAAAGTAAATCATCCCTTTTACAGCGGGTTTTCTTTAAACAAGTCAGGGGATGGATACATGTACATTTCCAAGTCACTGAGACTGTCTTGGACTTCATTTACATTAATTACTCAGTAATACAAACTATAAGGTGCTCTATAGTAAATCTGTGTGGAGTAGACAGTTCTCAAAACTGAGTGACTGTACAAAAAGGAGATAAAATGAGGGAAGACATGCAGACATATCTGAAAGAATTACATTCCTCTCTGACTGCAACTGGAGAATATGAGAATGGGGCAATTTTTATATTTTGCATCATGTCATGGTGGAGTAGAACAGAGAAGGATTTTGTTTTTTTTTTAAAGCCGACTTGAAAGTTCAGCTCCAGTTTGACGGAGGCACATGGGAGACTCGAGCCTAGATCTGAGCTGTTCCCTCTTTTCCACTCCACTATGAACCTGTACAACAGGTCAGATTTGTCCAGTGCACAATCTATCCAATCACATACACAGACGCCTATAATTCCTTTAGAGTTGTCAGGTGTGTCTTGGTGGCTTCCCTCACTGTTCTCAATTTTGCACGGTCATTAAGACTTTGAGAATGGTTTACTCCACACAGATTTACCACAGAGTACCACACTGTTTGTATTTTTTAACAGATATAAATGAGGTGTGAGACATAGTGAGTGACTTGGAAATGTACATGTATCCATCCCCTGACATGTCAAAAAAAACCTGGCTGTAAAACCTATGAATTATGTGTGTTATACCACAGGGTGCCATTACTTATGAAACCCATCATCTTGGCTTTGATATTTTTACTTAATTTTTATCAAGTTGTAGAGATTTGCTTTCAGTTTAACAGCTGCATGCTAAAATTTATGTTAACTGATTTCATGCTTTGAGAAGAGAACAAAAGAATAATATTTTTTACACTATAATTGCAGAACTCTGTTTGTTTTCAAACAAAAAAGACAGAGTTCACCTTCAGGAGACTTTCTACTAGCTCCAGATCACTCAGAGTGCAACGTCCAGCCAAAGCCGAAATCAAGCTACAGACAAACACCTAAACTTGGAATATTATCAGTTAATACCTGCTGGTAACAGATATACAATTATTTATTATTATTTTCATATAAATATTTTGCAGTTCTTATACATTTTGTATAAGAACTGCAAAAAATACATTTTGACCACGGTGGAGATTTTAAATCAAGACTGAAGACCCACTTTTTTAGACTGTCTTATCATTAATTTTTAATCTGTTTGTGTTTGCTTGTAAATTCTTTTATTCTACTGTGTTTTATCTTTTTATTATGCTTTTCTTGCTTTTAATTTTGATTTTAGATTAATTTGTGTTGTGAATTATGTGAAGCACCTTGGGGCGACTTTGTCGTGATTTGGCGCTATATAAATTAATAAATTTAAATTGATTTTGTTTCAAATCCAGTTTTTTTATAATTTCAAATGTTTTTCTGTATCTCAAACTCGTGTCCTTACAAAAGCTCATGTTCTTACAAATGTAATTTAATAGTCTTTCATAATATTTTATCGATTCCCACCTGTGTCTTTTCTGTGTGGAGTTTGCGTGTTCTCCCCGTGTTTGTGTGGGTTCTCTCCAGGTGCTCCAGCTTCCTTCCTCCCACATCCAGAGACATGCAGGTGAGGTGAATTGTGAACATTAAATTGTCTGTAGGTGTGACTGTGTTTGTTTGTCTGTATGTGACCCTGTGACAGACTGGCATCCTGTCCAGGATGAACCCGCCTCACGCCCTATGACTGCCGGGATAGGCTCCAGCCCCTGTGACCCTTAACTGGAGTAAGAGTTGAAGATGAGTGACAATATTTTCCAATCTGACAAACACTTCTGATGAAACTATAACGGTTCTTTCATTTAAGAGCAGGCCGCCGGTCGCTGGTTAAGGGGAGTAAATATGTTGCAGGCTGAATTTTCAAACTGAAGTTTGTGCTCTTTGTGTGTCTGAGGTGCAGAAACACTGTGTCTGGGTCCAACACCGAAATCAAACGGGCCTCTACAGAACTCTGTTCTGTGTTAAAACACAGACACTTCCAGAATAGTGCAGCACATAACTGAAACAATCCTTCACTTGGTGATACAAGCATCAGATTTGGCATGAATGTTCTTCATATGTCAGTGTTTAAGAAAAAAGTGTGGGTCACTTTAAAATCCAATATGGCAGCCAGGTAGGGGTCAATGAAGAATTACACAGGGGTCAAAATTTTAAAATGCTCCAATCATATTGAAAGCTAGACCACATTATGTGTCTGATCACAAAGATTCCAAAAAAGTATAGTTGGACTATCTATGACTAAATGTTCTGGAGTTATGGGGTAATAAAACAGCAAGAATGGTTACAAAGGTCAATTTCAGTTTGTACAGGAGTCAAAAGTTAAACTTGCTCCAATTTTGGTAAAAGGTGGTGCAAATTATTGGTTGAGCTAATAAGATTAATAAATGGAATAGTTTTGATTGTGTTGAATGCTTGGTTTGCAGAGTAAATGTCAAACAATGTCGACGTCCACTGGATTCTATGTCATGTGACATATGTTACCCTGTAATGTGAGAACTGAGCATGACACACGGTGCAAACTATTCCTTTTTAAAACCCTATTAACTCAACCAATAATTTGCATCACATTTTACAAAGATTGGAGCAACTTTAACTTTTGACCCCTGTACAAACTGAAATTGACCTTTTACCCCATAACATTCAGTCATAGATAGTCCAAACTATACCTTTTTGGAATCTTTGTGATCAGACACATAATGTAGTATAGCTGTCAATATGATTGGAGCATTTTTAAATTTTGACCCCTGTGTAATTCTTCATTGACCCCTACCTGGCCGCCATATTGGGATTTTCAAGTGGCCAGCACTTTTTCTCAAACACTGATTTATGAAGAACATTCATGCCAAATCTGATGCTTGTATCACCAAGTGAACAATTCTGGCCAAAAATCAAACTTATCTGCTCCACTAGAACTGAAGAGTCAGTGGGAGCTGCTACGTACGCTCCCTGATGCTCTGTTTTATTACAGACACCAGATTCAGATGGACGACACTGACCCACGATCACTCAGCAACATTTCACACCAACGTTAGTGCTACATGCGTTGTTTGTTTGTTTTCAATTACATGATGGTAAATGCCAATATGTTGCATCTTAGTTGATCAGTGAAACAATGAACTGTCTGTAGATTGTAAACGTAAGTACAATTAAGTTATAAAAATTATTTCAACCAAGAAAAAAGCTGAAAAGAAATGAAATTAAAATGATGTATTACAGCTGGAAAAAAAAATCATGTAACAAAAGAAGGATTTTGTGGAGCTCTGAGGTCACGACCTCAGAAGGAATATGTGGATTTTCTCACGTGATCGAGGGAAAGCTTTGTCCTCCAGAGAGAATTTTGTGGCGAGCTGCAGTGGGTTTGTAAAAGGAAAGCTGCAAAACAAAGACAGAAAAAAAAAAAAATCTACTCAACATGACGAGTGACAGAAAATAGGAACAGCAGCAGTCAGGCTGAGATGTTTTATAAGTTTTGTTCTTTGCTTTTGAAGTAAAGCTGTCAAATTTTAACTCAAAACTGTTCAATCATGCATCAACTTCTTACAAATTGAGTTCTTACATCAGAAAGACAAATTATATGGATCCCATTTTAAAACAAAATAAAAGACTCACCAGTAAAGGTGCAGATTAACGGTGAGCCCGTTCATTATTGCCACTTCATTTGGTTTTGCACCTGCAAGAAACCAACTCACTGTCTACTTCAAAATTTCTACAATTTCAACATTTATGTTGTTATTGCCAGAAAATAAACATGGTCACCTTTTCAAACTGCAACCAAAAGGATGAAGTAACAAATAGAACACAATAAATTCATTCATTGTAGAAATGAAATTTTAAATTACAATGTGTTTTTTTTAGTGTAATAGCTGTGAGTGTGTGTGTGTGTGTGTGCATGCGCGTGTGCAAATATTTGCTCATTTTGAAATGGATGCCTGCAACACGTTTCTAAAAAGCTGGGACAGTGGTATGTTTCCCACTGTGTTACATCACCTTTCCTTCTAACAACACTCAATAAGCGTTTGGGAACTGAGGACACTAATTGTTGAAGCTTTGTAGGTGGAATTCTTTCCCATTCTTGCTTGATGTACGACTTCAGTTGTTCAACAGTCCGGGGTCTCCGTTGTCGTATTTTGTGCTTCATAATGCGCCACACATTTTCAATGGGCGACAGGTCTGGACTGCAGGCAGGCCAGTCTAGTACCCGCACTCTTTTACTACGAAGCCACGCTGTTGTAACACGTGCAGAATGTGGCTTGATATTGTCTTGCTGAAATAAGCAGGGACGTCCCTGAAAAAGACATTGCTTGGATGGCAGCATGTGTTGCTCCAAAACCTGGATGTACCTTTCAGCATTGATGGTGCCATCACAGATGTGTAAGTTGTCCATGTCATGCGCACTAACACACCCCCATACCATCACAGATGCTGGTACCAATCTGGATGGTCTTTTTCCTCTTTTGTCTGAAGGACACGACGTCCATGATTTCCAAAAACAATTTGAAATGTGGACTCATCAGACCACAGCACACTTTTCCACTTTGCGTCTGTCTATTTCAAATGAGCTTGGGCCCAGAGAAGGCGGCGGCGTTTCTGGATGTTGATGATGTTTGGCTTTCACTTTGCATGGTAGAGTTTTAACTTGGACTTGACCTACTGTATTGAATCACCTGCAAAACAAACACAAATCCTATATTTTTACTTCAAAAGAAAGCTATAAGAATTATTTGTAAGGAAACATATCGTGAGCCAACAAATCCATTGTTTGTCCGTTTGCATATTTTGAAATTTTGGGATTTCATCGATTCTATCATAATACAAATTATGTTCAAATCACAAAATAAACTTCCATACTGTCAGGACGTGAGGTGGCTTGACACAGGTAACAGGTGGAGGCTAATGCAGACTCACAGGCATGGTTGGTTTTGATGGATAAAAGGCTTTATCTGTTACACTTTTAAGGATCCAGTGACCAATTTCATATTTATTTACTTTAAGACTCAATAAAATGTTGTTCAATTTCAATTTAATCGGCTTATGAAGCACCAAATCACAACAAAATCCATCTCAAGGCACCTCACATAGAACAGTTCAACACAAAAAATTAAATAAATAAAAATTATAAAATTCAAATACATAATTAAAACAGAAGTAAAAGAATAAAACAGATAAAAAATAAAAACTATTCACAAGAAAGAGAATAAAAATAGGCTTTAAGTCTTGACTTAAAAATGTCCACGGACTCCGACTGCCACACGGTCGCAGGAAGACCGTTCCACAGAGTGGGTGCACGATAAGAAAAAGCTCTTTGACCTGCTGATATAGAAACCTGTAAAGCCTACTTTTAGTCCACAAAAAATTCACAACAGGTATCGATAAGGGAATCGATAAGGAATCGGATCGATAATGGTATCTATGTCAATAAAATCTTATAAATACCCATCGCTAATAAATACAGGGGCGAATGATGAAGATGAATGTTTTATTTTGTTCATTATATCGATTTATTTTTCATTTTATTAGTGTATTTCCACTAGTGACACACAGTTCTTGTTTCTGTAAAAAATTGCAAAATTTGACACATTCAGTTCTATAAAATTCAGCTTGATGCATCAATACTAGATCTCTATTGTTTGAAATTCAACTGTGGAGGAAATACTAATGATCCTGACTTTAATGTCATTGTGGCAACTCATAATATGTGGACAAAACCCAGTTATGTGATATGCTATGCAGTTGTGTGTACTGTAATAAACTGATTTTGGTGCGATTTTGGAGGTTATAAGAATTTTGTGTTGATTTTAAGGATTTTTCTCACTTGGTTATACAGGTGGACCCTCAAAGGGTGTTGACATGTATGAACTTCTGCCACTACATGTTCAGGACTTGTTTAAAATGAGAGACTCCAGTTATAATTTACGAGGCACACTGTTATTTCAGAAATTCAAAGATACGAACTACCATAAAAAGTCATTGTTTTTCTGTAAAAGGTGTTAACATTTGGAATAATAATAATATAATACATTTATTTATATTTGCACTTTACATTTGTAAACAAATCTCAAAGTGCCACAGAGGTTAAACAAAAAGCATAAAACAATCAAACAACAATAAAAATTAAAACAAGATCAATTAAAAATCAGTTAAAATTAGCAACTCTAATTCATAAGCTTTCTGAATAAAACGTTTTAAGATTGATTTAAACGAGTCACTGACTGTGGCGCCTCAGGTGGATGGGCAGGGCATTCCACAGGTGTGGTGCTGCTGCCTGAAAGGCTCTGTCCCCCATTGTGTGGAGCTTGGTTTTAGGGACCTGGAGGAGGTGACTGTTGTTTGAGCGGAGGCGTCTCATGGGCTCATGGGGGGACAGAAGTTCCTTTAAGGTCCGCTGGTGCAACCGCCGTAGACACACTGATAGGTCAGGAGGCAGATCTTATATTCCACCCTGAACCTAACAGGAAGCCAATGGAGTTTGTTGAGGATGGGAGTAATGTGTTGAATTTTTGGCACCCCATCAGTAGGCCTGGCAGCACAGTTTTGAATGGACTGGAGACGTTGTAAATTTCTGCCAGAGATCCCGATGAGGAGTGCATTACAATAGTCCAGCCCGGAGGAGACAAAGGCCGGGGACCAGCCTCTCAGCATCAGACAACGACCAGGAGGGGCGGAGTTGGAAATGTTCCTAAGATGAAAGAATCCTGTCTTACAGATATGCTGGATATGGATGTCAAATGAAGGTTGGGGTCAAAACGGACTCCCAAGTTTGTAACAGATGTTGATAATGGAATGTTGTGGCCAGAAATGAAAATACTTTGAGGGGGGATGATTTCAGTTGATGTGGAGTGCCAGTGAGAATGGCTTCAGTTTTTGTGCTGTTTAGCTGGAGAAAATTGTCATTCATCCACGCCCTTGTCTCCTCCAGGCAGGCAGTGAGAGTGTGAATGGAAAATGAGGAAGTGTGGTCCAATCTGACATAGAGCTGAGTATCATCAGCATAGCAATAGAAGGATATTCCATGCCTGCTGATGATGTGGCCCAAGGGAGCATATAGATGGAAAATAAGGTTGGTCCACGGGACCGACCCCTGGGGGACCCCACAGGTTGCAATGTGGGGCTTCGACCTGGCTCCCCAAGGGCCACATACTCAGCTCTATTCAGTCAGGTAGGACCGAAACCACTGGAGTGCTGTATCTGAAAGACCAATTAAATGCTGGAGTCGGTGAAGAAGGCTGGTATGGTCTACAGTGTCAAAGGCGGCCGAGAGGTCCAGGAGCAAGAGAAGGGATGGAGAGCCCTGGTCAGAAGCCATGAGCAAATCATTGGTGACCCTGACCAGGGCTGTCTCAGTGCTATGGGCAGAGCGGAACCCTGACTGAAACTTCTCATAGAGGCTGGAAGATTCAGGTGATCATGGATTTGGGTGGAAACAACTTTTTCTATGATTTTGAGATGAATGGAAGATTTGAAATGGGCCGGAAGTTGAAAGTAGTGCAGGGTCGAGAGTAGGTTTTTTTTTAGCAGAGGTTTTATTAAGGCGGTTTTTAAGGGTTTTGTGGCAGATAGCCGGATTGCAGAGAGTGATTTATGATATGTGTGAGGAGAGGGCTCAAGGAGACCACATGGGGATTTAATCAGAGATGAGGGAAATGGATCCAGGTGACAGGTGGAGGGTGTCATCTTACGGATGAGAGCCTCCACCTGTTTCTGTGTGGTGGGAGTGAAATTAGTGAAATTTGGGGGCTGGGGAACCCAGGGGTGGAATTGGGGGCACCAGAGGAGCTGATGAGAGCAACAGATTATATCAATTTTAGATGTGAAAAAATCTAAAATGCATCACCTGTCATTGGTATTGATTTCTTGCACGTGTTTTGGGGGTCTTAACAATTTATTTACAGTGGTGAAAGTTGTCTTGAATACCTGGATTACTGTTTATGATATTGGAGTAGTAATATGAACGAGCTTGGACTGAGGGATTTGGAGTAGGATTTTTTATGTTGCCGGTATGCATCTCTATGGACAGTTAGACCTGAAGCTACATAGCGCCTCTCAAGGACCCTCCCAGCCGCCTTCTGTCTACGCAGTGCACCAGTGTACCACGGAGCAGATTTGGAGAAGGACACAGCTCGTGTTTTAAGGGGAGCATGGACCTCAAGGATTTGACGTAGTCCGGTGTTATAGTAGTCCACAAGTCCATCTGGAGAGCAATTATTAGCAGTTTGAGTGAGATGAGATAGGTCGGATGCCAGTTGTTCTGGATCAGTGTCATTTATTTTCCGAAAATGGATCAAGCGTTTAGCTTTACTGTAATGGTCTTGTAGAGGGAGGTCCAGTGAGATCACCTTGTGGTCAGTAACACCCAGATCATACACATGAAGATTTTTTTATGGTGGAGTTTGCCCGTATAATGTAAAACCAACTGGTACTTTGGTAGGCTTTAAAAGACTCTACAGAAACTATTTGATAGCTCGTTATAGTATGTTAAATTAGATTTATTTATTTTTATTTTGGTGTACTGCTGCTTGTACGTTTTGTGTTTTTGAAATTGTTTTTGAGTGTGTTTTTGAGATCAATTTATATTTGTATTGAGTATATGTATAATTTTTATATACATATGTACAATTTTTATTTTTAATTCTTTGGTTAAAGGAGTAGGCGTCTACAAGCTGTGCTTCTGCCTGCACCCTTTCGCCACATGGGTGCGCTGTTGGACTATTTTCTCTTTTTCTTTGTATGTTTTGTTGATTTGTTTTGGATCCATGTTGTGTGCTGAATAAATTCATTCATTCATTCATTAAATGCTCAAACATTACAAAAAAGAATTTTTAGAAAATAAAATTATTTCATCCATTTTGTAATAAGGCTGTAACATAAAATAAAATGTGCAAACAATGAAGAGCTGTGAATACTTTCCGGATGCAGAGTAACGATTCTGACCCGTTTGTGCTGAAAATATGACACAAAGTATCTCACCGACGACATCAGCCATCAGACCTTCAACAGTATTTTCGGCCCACGCCCACGGGCGCCTTCCTTCCATGTGACCGTAAACGCCGCTGGAAAACAATTAATCTCATCACTTAAGAATAACTGTAATTCTGAATGGGAATAAAATTAACACTGTGGACGTACAGCTTGGCCCACTTATCCAGCTCCTCATCCAAATATTTTCGACTCATCCTGGGTTGGAGACCCAAAGAGTTTCCCACCAGATAGACACATTCCTCGGTGCCGTCGACAAGCGAAAGGTCAGCTACAGAGACAACACACGGAACAATCTGAAACCAGATCACAAAATTAAACCACGTTAATTATGTTTAGTCACTCACCATGTGATGAATCTGCGATTTTCGGGAGGATGAACTCCGCCCTGAGGTGACGCAGTTGGTCGTGTTGGTCGAGGAACGAGGCCACTTCTTTGGAGGTCGGACTGCAGCCTAAAGAAGCTGAAATCTGCTCCAGGGTTTCCCTCACAGTTAAACCCACAAACTGATCCATGACAGTCCGGGTCAGAGGCGGCGACCCTGCAAACATTTCAAATACACAAAAAACACACAAACATCCCATTTGAAATGAGCTATTCTAAAAATGCAATAAAATCTGTAAACCAAACAAACTTCAATTTTATCTGAAGAGGAAAACACACTACATCAGGAAAAGGAACTATGGTAAATGATATGAGGAGGGAGCCTTAAGGCCACTGAGATCGAATGTATTAATGGCACCATTAAAATTAATTGGCTAAGGTCCTCTTAGAGATGAGACAGCCAATGGTTCCACATCCCAAAGCACTCTTCATGAGTTTAGTTGGCATCAACTATCTCCTTAGGTGTGATTTTGATCTTGGAAAAATTCCTATCACTCTGTCTGCTTTTCATAGACAAATTTTATTTCACTGGAAAATGATTTTCAATCAGAACTTCAGCCTCATAACACCCCAGTGTGGAATTGCAGGTATGTGTTACTTAGACATAAAACTTTTTGTCGTTGTTGTTGTTTTTTTTGTTTTTTTTTTTACCCAAACTGGCGCGATGAAGGAATATGGTCTGTGATGCATCTTTTCGATAACTCTGGTATTATTTTATCCTTTGCAGAAATTTCCTCCAACTTTAATATTAATGACAGGAAGCAATACAATAATATAATCCAAGCATTCCTACATGCAATAATTACAAAGTCCAGCATCTTATTTAAATAACAATAACCCGATCCTCTACTTCTGGTAATAAATGGATATATTAAGACATATTATCTAACACTACAATACTGCAAATCTTTGTTAAAGAACTCTATCCATTGTCAACAAACAGAACTTCATTCTACGTTTCTTCTCAAAAGAGGGAGCTGAAAATTTAAGATCCAATTTTTTTTAAATATTGTGTTGCACAAAGGTGATGGAAGTTCATTTTAATTCAATTTTCAATTTACTTAGCTTATAATGCGCCAAATCACAGCAAAAGCTGTCTCAAGGCGCCTTACATGGAGTAATTCAACATAAAATTAATAAATAAATTAAAAATGAATAAAAAAAATTAAAATACATAATTAAAAACAGGAGTAAAGAATAAAACAGAATAAAAAATAAAAACTATTCATAAGAAAGGAATAATTAAAATAGGTTTTCAGTCTTGACTTAAAATTGTCCACGGACTCTGACTGCCTCACGGTTGCAGGATGACTGTTCCACAGGGTGGGTGCAAGATGATGAAAAGGCTCTTTGACCTGCTCACTTCTTCTTCACCCTGGGAACACAGAAGTTCCCGTTACCCTGGGACCGCAAAGCCCGGGCCTGCACATAAAGTTCTACCAGATCATCCAGATAAGATAGTGCCAGTCCATGAATAACTTTATAAGTCAATAACAAAACCTTAAAATCTGCTCTCACAGAGACAGGGAGCCAGTGCAAAGATGCCAAAATGGGTGTGATTATGTTCAGACGTTCTGCTACGTGTCAAACGTCTGGCGGCAGCGTTCTGAACCAGCTGACGACCCCTAATGCTGGATGGCGGTAACCCTGAAAATAAAACCTTACACTAATCTAATCTAGAAGAACAAAAGCATGACATAGGGTCTCAGCATCAGCCATAGACAGGCTGAGGCGGATCCTCACTATATTTGAGATGGAAAAAAGCGTCCTAGTAACCTCCCTAATGTGGAGGTCAAAGACAACTTGGGATCAAAAATTACCCACGGTTCCTCATTTTGTCTGTATGATGTATGACACACAAACCCCAGGCTGAGCGCCAGCTGGTCAATGATGCTGATGTCTCGCCTGGACCAAGAAACCATCATTCAGTCTTATCAAAGTTTAAAGTAGGAAGTTACTAGACATCCACATCTCACTGATAGAAGACACGTCCTCCAGAATTTTATGGGAGTGAGATTTCCCTCAGTTATCGGCACGTACAATGAGTATCATCAGCGTAACAATGAAAGGCCATCCCCCACTAAACTCCACAGTATACGCCCAAGGGGTGCTACATACAGGGAGAACAAGCAAGGGCCTAAAATGGATCCCTGTGGAACCCCAAATCTCATGTCACTAAGGGTAGAGGTAGTGTTATTATACTAGACACATTGAGAACGACTGGACAGATATGACATCAACCACGCAAGGGTACTTCCAGTAATCCCTAAAAGATTCTCCAACCTATCGAGCAAAATATGATGATCCACGGTATCAAAAACATCACTGAGATGCAACAACACACAACCATAGTGGTGTCTGAGTCCATTGCTTGCAGAAGATCATTCACTACTTTAGTGGGCGCTATCTCTGTGGAGTGATATTTCTAAAAGCAGGACTGCAGTGGCTCAAAAAAGATTCTTCTAAGTGAGGTGGTCTATGAGCCTGCCGTGAAACCACCTTTTCCAAAAATTTTGGAACAGAATAATAGATTTGATATCGGCTTGTAATTTTTCAATACACTAGGGTCAAGATTAGATTTCTTAAGTAATGGTTTAATCACTGTGATTTAAAACATTTCGGAACAGATCCAGAGGTCATGACAGATTGATAATTCCAGCACAGTCGACCAAAGCAGTGGGCCAGGGCTCCCTTAAACAGTTTTGTTGGTTAGGATCAAATAAACAAGTCGTGCTTTTGTGTATGATGCCCCGAGTTCGTCAGCATGCCTAATGAAATACTATTAAATTTTGTAAAATCTAGGTAATACTCAGTGGTAGCGCCCCCTCCATAGCAGGTTTTTAATGGCTGGCGCTGCATGCGTGCGAGATCTGTTCCAGCCTATCTCTTCTATTTTCTTCTCAAAATAATCCAAGAAATCCTGCGCTGAAAAGGGACACCGACTAACAGGTGGCTGCCTGTGAATAAGAAATGCTACCGTGTCAAACAAGAACTATGAGTTATGTTTGTTTTTGTTGATCAAATCAGAGTAGTAGGACCGCTTCGTGGCCAGTAGTGCATGCTTATAATATAAAATAGCATCACACCACACAAGGTGGAACATTTCTAATTTGGAACAACGCCATTTCCGTTCCAAACCTCCAGCTTTCTGCCTGAGGTCACGCAAGTAACCAAGGTGACTGTGCCTTAGGAGGGTGTGGCCTCAAAAGAGGAGGCGGAGTCTTATCAAGTGTAGTTTTAAGAGTTAAATTTAAACTATCCGCAAGGCTATCTACTGATTTAGCATTCTCCAGACTCGAAGATAAAATATCAGGTAGTCTGGCCTCACGTTCAGTCATAGTTGAGGGTTTAATATGATGCCGCAGTTGTAGACAAGGTTGTTGTTCCACTAAACGTGGCAGCGTGAATGTAAAACTGATAAGTGAATGGTCAGAGACTGGAGATGCCAGAGGCAAGATGTCAATATTCGTGACAGCAAACCCACGTGCAAGAACCAGATCCAGGATATTTCCGCTAATATGTGTTGGGTCCTGAATGCATTGCTGGAATCCTAAAGCATCCACAATTTGCATAAATGATTTGCTAAGGGGATCAGAAGGGCTTATTTATATAAATGTTAAGTCACCAATAATCAAAATGTTATCTGCACTAGTTGACAAACTAGAGATGAATGCACCAAATTCATCTAAGAAATCAGAATATTGGCCAGGAGGCCTATATACAGTGACAAAATAACATAACTGAGCTCCAGTTTTATGACCTGGCAGTACTTAGCATCACGGGCATAACGGAGTTTCAGATGCTCAAAGGAATTATATTTATGACCCCCAACACTTAATAAAGAAAACCTAAATTTATAAATAAAAGCAACACCCCCGCCTTGCTTCACACCACGAGACACGTGACTAAATGTGTACACCGGTGGACAGGCCTCATTCAGAGGAAGGAGAGCTGTGGGTTTGAGCCAGGTTTCACATAAGCCAATCATATCTAAATGATGATCCATGATTAAATCATTAATCAACAAAGATTTCAAGGACAGTGATCTGATGTTCAGGAGACCCAGACTAAGGACCTCAGTGGGGATGACAGTCTGACTGTTCGGAACCTGGCGAAGCAAGCCCAGGTTCCAAGAGCGCCACTGGCGCACATCAATCTGGCAAAGACGTGGACGGCTGGGTCCTCAGAGCCGACCAGCGGCACCACGCAGGCTTTAACCGGATCTACAAGGCGCCAGGGCAGCACAAATCCCGCCAGAATTCTGTGCACAGCTCGTCCAGATGCCAAACAGTGCTTCAGCTTCACCAGTTGGCCACTTCGTCTCCCGCGGCGATAACTGCGTTTTCGACCGAAAGGCAGCACAAGAGCCCAGCACAGAAAAGCTGGTGTCCAGTCGAGATGAGGTGCGTCGCGCTACTGTGCACACTGCTCTACCCTGGACTTGAAGATCTCACCCGTCAAGATGAGGTGCCTCGCGCAACTGCACATGGGGAGATGATGTAACTTGCTCGATGTGCAACTGCGCATGCGCATTTTGTTCTTTGTTTTTTCTGTCAAAGTTTTTTTTCTTTTATTAATTGTATTCAGTGTATTTATAGCCTAGTAAGAAAAAACAAGGTAACTCCAGGTTAAAAATATTATCATTTTATAGTGAGTAGATTTTATACATTACTACAACCCCTGGCAAAAATGATGGAATCACCGGCCTCGGAGGATGTTCATTCAGTTGTTTAATTTTGTAGAAAAAAAGCAGATCACAGACATGACACAAAACTAAAGTCATTTCAAATGGCAACTTTCTGGCTTTAAGAAACACTATAAGAAATCAAGAAAAAAAGATTGTGGCAGTCAGTAACGGTTACTTTTTTAGACCAAGCAGAGGAAAAAAATATGGAATCACTCAATTCTGAGGAAAAAATTATGGAATCACCCTGTAAATTTTCATCCCCAAAACTAACACCTGCATCATATCAGATCTGCTCATTAGTCTGCATCTAAAAAGGAGAGATCACACCTTGGAGAGCTGTTGCACCAAGTGGACTGACATGAATCATGGCTCCAACACGAGAGATGTCAACTGAAACAAAGGAGAGGATTATCAAACTCTTAAAAGAGGGTAAATCATCACGCAATGTTGCAAAAGATGTTGGTTGTTCACAGTCAGCTGTGTCTAAACTCTGGACCAAATACAAACAACATGGGAAGGTTGTTAAAGGCAAACATACTGGCAGACCAAGGAAGACATCAAAGCGTCAAGACAGAAAACTTAAAGCAATATGTCTCAAAAATCGAAAAATGTACAACAAAACAAATGAGGAACGAATGGGAGGAAACTGGAGTCAACGTCTGTGACCGAACTGTAAGAAACCGCCTAAAGGAAATGGGATTTACATACAGAAAAGCTAAACGAAAGGCATCATTAACACCTAAACAGAAAAAAACAAGGTTACAATGGGCTAAGGAAAAGCAATCGTGGACTGTGGATGACTGGATGAAAGTCATATTCAGTGATGAATCTCGAATCTGCATTGGGCAAGGTGATGATGCTGGAACTTTTGTTTGGTGCCTCTCCAATGAGATTTATAAAGATGACTGCCTGAAGAGAACATGTAAATTTCCACAGTCATTGATGATATGGGGCTGCATGTCAGGTAAAGGCACTGGGGAGATGGCTGTCATTACATCATCAATAAATGCACAAGTTTATGTTGATATTTTGGACACTTTTCTTATCCCATCAATTGAAAGGATGTTTGGGGATGATGAAATCATTTTTAAAGATGATAATGCATCTTGCCATAAAGCAAAAACTGCAAAAACATTCCTTGCAAAAAGACACATAGGGTCAATGTCAATGAGCAGATCTGATTTGATGCAGGTGTTAATTTGGGGGATGAAAATTTACAGGGTGATTCCATAATTTTTTCCTCAGAATTGAGTGATTCCATATTTTTTCCCTCTGCTTGGTCTAAACAAGTAACCGTTACTGACTGCCACAATCTTTTTTCTTGATTTCTTATAGTGTTTCTTAAAGCCAGAAAGTTGCCATTTGAAATGACTTTAGTTTTGTGTCATGTCTGTGATCTGCTTTTTTTCTACAAAATTAAACAACTGAATGAACATCCTCCGAGGCCGGTGATTCCATAATTTTTGCCAGGGGTTGTACATTCGGATGAACAATTTATACATTTACTTGCCCATCAAAATAAGCGAACTTTGTCAAGTAATTTTTTCAGTGCACACATATGCAGTTACCCAAGGAACCTCATCTCGACAGAACACCGGCACCTCTGATAGAAATGGGGGTGGAAAGTTCTGTCCACCCACCGATAACCAAACCGCACCACGAACTGGGGGCTGGAGATCCAGCAGAGTTTGACGATCATACACCCGCAGTGACTCTGATTCAAAAACAGCATATTAAAATTAAAAACAATAAAATAACAAACAGAGTGGAGAGCAGCAGACGAGCAGCCAGACACAACGGCGCCATCTTGGCACTCCCTCCTGAAAATTTTAAAATTCTAAATATGATGCCAATTTGGTTTTGAATTGAACAATTGCTCATTCTGTGATGAAGACATTGAAACCACAGAACATTTGTTTTACGATTGTAAATTTATGAGGGTCTTCTGGGAAGATTTTCATGACTGGCTGTTTCCCCACTTTTCAATTTCTCCATTTTAACAAGAGAGAAAATTCTATTTGGTTTACAGAAAAAATATGCTATACATGACCTGGTAATCAACACGATTATCCTTCTAGCAAAATATTTTATTCATAAAAACAAATTCTTGAAGATAATACTGCAAATGTTTGTATTTCACAAAGAGTTCTGTCTTTATTTCTCTTCCTTAAAGTTAATGAAGAACAAAAATGCTGTGAAACTTCTGGATTTATTTGAGGAACTGAACCTCTTGGAGTTCCCCTATTATTTATTGATTGATTGATTTATTGCCTTCTGTTCAGTCACTGTATTTTGCCAAATGTTTGTAAATTTCTTGTTTGTTGTAAATTCCAATAAAGTTTGATTGGGCGATGCTTCACTCGTATTGAGTTAAATGTTCCCTTTAAAACATCATAGTCATAACTTATGTTGCACTTTGTAGGACAAAATGACATATTCCAAAGTGTTTTAACATCAATAATTACACAAAATTAAAAGCAATACATATGAAAGTACAAAACTAAAAATGCGTGTACAAAATGTTAAATGTTCCAGAAAACTAAAACAGAAAACTTCCATTTTAATTCTCATTTCTATCTCGTGTCACAATCGATATCATTGATCGGTCACCACAGCTGTGAATAAAGTTTTGTCTTCACTCTTTCATCCAGCTATAATAGTGCAGCAGATAACTGAAACAATCGTGCAAATGGTGATACAAGCACTAAAGTTGGTACAAATACTCTTTAGACATTACTCTTTTGAACAAACCGACTGGCCACTTGAATTTTCAATAAGCAGCTAGGTAGGGGTCAACTGAAGAATTACACAGGGGTCAAAATTAAAAAATGCTCAAATCATTTCGAAAGCTACACCACATTATTTGTCTGATCGTAAAGATTCCAAAAAGGTATAGTTTGGACTATCTATGACTGAATGATCAGGAGTTATGGGGTAAAACCAGCAAAAATGGTGAAGGTCAGTTTCAGTTTGTACAGGGGTCAAAAGTTAAAGTTCCTTAAATTTTGGTAAACAGTGATGCAAATTATTGGTTGAGCTAATAGGATTAATAAATGGAATAGTTTTGATTGTGTTGAATGTTTGGTCTCCAAAGTAAAGGTCAAACAAGGTCAACGTCCATTGGATTCTTTGACATGTGACATATGTTACCCCATAACATGATAACTAAGCATGATACATGGTCCAAACTATTCCTTTTTAAAACCCTGTTAACTCAACTAATAATTTGCATCATGTTTTACCAAAACTGAAGGAACTTTAACTTTTGACCCCTGTACAAACTGAAAGTGACCTTTGTCACCATTTTTGCTGTTTTTACCCCATAACTCCAGAAAATTCAGTCATAGATAGTCCAAACTATACCTTTTTGGAATCTCTACGATCAAACAAATAATGTGGTGTAGTTTTCAAAATGATTTGAGCATTTATCATTTTGACCCCTGTGTAATTCTTCAATTGACCCCTACCTGGCCGCATATTGAAAATTCAAGTGGCCAGTCGGTTTGTTCAAAAGAGCAATATCTAAGGAGTATTTGTCCCAATTTTGGTGCTTGTATCACCATTTGCATGATTTTGCTCGAAATATTCTCTTAGCGGCTGCACTATAATAAAAACGTTTTGTCATTTCGTCATAAAAGCGTTTACCCACAGCGGAATTCTTTAACTTCCAGATGAGATGTAGGCTGTCCCAGTGTGTTCCAGGTGGACTTTGACCTGTGTGTAAAGTGTGCCAAAGTTAATTATTGTTCGTCTCTGTGTGCATAGACATTATATGCATAGACGCCTCATGATTTACTGCAACGTAATCCAGCGTCGCCGCCATATTGGATGGGTCTCTTGACTGGAGTCAAAGGAGAGTGAGCAAATATGCCAGTATTTTGCGCTGTTTACGCAATAACCTGCGCAGTATAGAAACAGATTGCGTGGGATTACCTTTCACAAGTAAGATTGAACAATAGTTTTGGTGATTTTACCATTTGTAATATTGTAATATAATAATATAATATTATATAATCCCCTCAGATTGAACAGTGAAGGTGGTTGGAGCAGCAGAGTGTGTGATTCACTAAAACACACAAAGAGAACAAGGTGTCAGTGTGTCCTTCGTCATCCATTTCATTCTGGCGGAGACTGATTCAGAGGATGTGTTACTCAGGGAAAACAGAGAAACCCAATTTGGAATTGAGAACCATCATTTCATGCTTCTGTCATTTGTGGTGTCTGTATTTGACAAAGTAAAGCTGCACCACATCACAAAGTTAACTCCACTGGAGTTACAGAGTGTCAGCACACGGAAAAGAAGCTGTGAAAAACACAGTTGTTTCTCAAGGCTTTTAGCTCTCCAGCCCCAGTCAAAAGACTAACAAGGTAATTTAAGACCCTGGAATGACCTGGAACTTTCTTTTCCTGGCCTTGAAAATAATGTTTATCTGTGTAACAAAACCTGATCAGCGAAGCAGATGAAATTAAACTGATGTTGTGTGTGTGTGTGTGTGTGTGTGTGTGTGTGTGTGTGTGTGTGTGTGTGTGTGTGTGTGTGTGTGTGTGTGTGTGTGTGTGTGTGTGTGTGTGTGTGACTGAAAGAGAGAGAGAGAAATATATTTAAATGAACAATCCAAACTTGTTTCTTTAATAAATTATAAAATTCATTAATTTATACATTTATCTATACCACGTCTTTGTTAAAGAACATAAGACAAAGTCTTTCTGTTGTATGGCTGGGGGGCCTGGCTGCCTTTTTGTTTCTGTCTTTTGTTTTTCCTCCCAGGTGGCTTGCATTTGGGACTGAGTGGCTGTGTTGCTGAGGTTATCAGGACCTCACCCTGATCACCTGCGGCTCGTCAGGACTCACAGCTGAGGTGCATCTATATGGATTGGAACATGGTGGCATTTAAGACTGGAGTATACAGTGTGTATTTGCCAGAGACTCGACCTTGTGACCAGACGGGTGAGATCGTCGTCTCGGGAGCCATCTCATCATCAGTGGATGCAGAGAACGCCCAGGGTTTGATGCACGGTCTGTGAAAGAGGAGGGGGTGAGGTCTCACGCTCGTCAGCACACTTCCTGAGGTACGTTAGATTTTGTGACTAACGTTTATACAGTCAGTAAATGTGGTGTCCCTCACACCTTATTATATTGAGCTGTACGTTAGTCATGTATCGGCTTCCACTGCAGTGGAGTTTTGTGAACTGGATGTTCCATGCCTGCAGGTTGGGAAGCTGATTAGTAATCAAGCCAGGAAGTGTTTGCTGTTTGTACACCTTTAAGTGTTCTCTCTGTGTGTAGAGTGTGGACTCACATAATGGTTCCTTCTTTCACAGACTCGGTTTGTTGCGGCCACCTGGGGGGTGTCGGCGGGGTCCTTGGGTCCGAACAGCTTCTGGCTCCGGACCGTTAGCGCTGCTGGGAGCGCACCACGCCAGACCGCACTTTCTGTTATTTTTTTATCACTGTTATGTATTAAATTCAGTTAGCCTTTGTACCGTGCTCTGCTTATTTCATACTGGGTCCTTCAAACGCTGGTCGGTTCTCCGAGCTGCGTCCGACACATAACACTTTCAGCAGGAAAGTACGTAATTTTAATGTGTGACATCATCCTGTATCGTAACTGAATCTCTGCTGTTTCTAACAAACCAAACTGTGGGAAAATCGGGTAAAAATTTGGGGAGTTATGGATTATTGTACTTGGGGATTCACCTTCCACACTACAAATAAATGCACCGGGGGAGCAATTGGGACCCATCCAAGATGGCGGCCGCGCTGATACGTCAGCTCCGATAGTCAGCGGCAGTCCATGAGGCGTCTACGTATATAATGTCTATGTCTGTTTGGGTTGCCGCGGAGTTATGTCACTTCCGGCGAAGTGGCCAATACGAAGGCGGGAATTCGTACCTCTGCGACTGGCCGCCCGCTGAAAACAGACTCGGGCTGCATTGATTGTTTATTGAAATCAGCTGGTTTTGTTTTGTCTCTAAGTTGTTTCTAACAGCCAGCTGACGGCTGTCACTGCCTGGAACCAAGATTTATGCACCAAGCTGACCTGAAATGAACCACTGTACATTTAATTTACTTTATTGATGAATCTGACCCCTTTGAAAACTGACCAAATTACATGTATTTGTATTGAAGTAGGCAATGTTTTCATCGGCCAAAAATGGCAACCAGAGGGCGCTCGGTGTAAAGTCCCCGGCAACACGTAGGGCTCGGCTGGGTGACGCACGGGTGGAGTGTGCAGTGACGGCACAAACCATTCGGAGAAATGGGGTGTCAGCGTTCGGTGGCGAGTCTGCTGTGGCCGAAAACAGCCGGTGTCCCGACAAGATAAGCTACTTATCGCTTGTATGTGCAGCTCGTCTTGCTGCTCCAACAAGATAGCTCGAAAGATCTGTGGGGATATATCTTGTTTCTTGGTTACTTGAATTTTACCCAAGATTTTGCTTTGTAGGTAGTCCTTGCATTTTCTTTCTTCTTTTTGTTTTGTAATTCTTTCTTTGTAAATATTTCTCTGTATTTTAACAACACTTTTATTGTATGAAAATGTAGAGTGCCTACAAGAAGATGTATGTTTTTCTATATTGTTTTATTGTGTTTTAAAAAATAAATGATGGCCACAAGCTTCAGGAAAGAAGAACCAGGGCTGTGAATCCTCGAGAATGACATGAACTCAACTCATGAATGTCAAGGATGATAAACTATAAACTATTTTGTTTTTATGGTGCCTAAATGTTCCTAACGCAGCTATGCAATGAAACCTTTTAAAATGTGCATTTTACAAACACACACACACACATACATATATATATATATATATATATATATATATATATATGAATGATGACATTGATGAGAAAGGTATTTTTTAAGTTTATCATCCTTGACATTGATGAGGGATTTTACTGCCATAATTTTATTTTGCATTATGCATATTTTACATGGCACTTGGGAAGTATTTTTTGACTGCCCACTCAACCACATCCCCATTTTCTGAATGGTTTGTACCGAAACTGCACACTCAACCCGTGCGTTAGTCTCACCCGACTCAGACAGTCTGTGTCAGCACTCTGATGGTACCAAGTTCCTCTCCTGACTTCCTCTTTCACATTGAAAAAACTTAACAGTCCTTTTAGTCAAACGGACACTAGATGGCAGCAACGCGCCGTCTGTATCGGAGGCCAGCAGGTGTCGCTGTGCAGACGTAGTTAGTGAACCTCACTCCCAACAGCTCAAAAGGATTCTCTGGTCACAAGGCCAGAGCCCTGGGTTTTAGCCTTCTGGTTAGAGAGTCTGACTCCCATGCCGGAGCTCGTGAGTTCGCATCCCGAGGGGAGCGAATGGGCGGAGTCATAACAATACAACACAGAGTGCAGCCGCTACACGTCAACACTTTCTATCATGCTTAATTATCATGTTATGGGGTAACATATGTCACATGTCATAGAATCCAATGGACGTTGACCTTGTTTGACCTTTACTTTGGAGACCAAACATTCAACACAGTCAGAACTATTCCATTTATTAATCCTATTAGCTCAACCAATAATTTGCATCACTTTTTACCAAAAGTGAAGGAACTTTAACTTTTGACCCCTGTACAAACTGAAACTGACCTTCACCATTTTTGCTGGTTTTACCCCATAACTCCTGATCATTCAGTCATAGATAGTCCAAACTATACCTTTTTGGAATCTTTACGATCAGACAAATAATGTGGTGTAGCTTACAAAATGATTTGAGCATTTTTAATTTTGACCCCAGTGTAATTCATTTGACCCCTACCTGACCGACTATTGAAAAGTCAAGTGGCCAGTCGGTTTTTTCAAAAGAGTAATGTTTAAACACTTTATAGGGCAAGTGACTATTTTTGGTAATTTCCATACACTTTGCATTTGGCCCCCCTCCTGTACCTGAGTAAGGCTGAGAAACTAATGGTCCTCATTCAGCCAATCAGAAGGGATCAGCCAATGTCAAAAGTCCCTCCACTGTGAAATTTGACCAATCAGGTGAGACCTGGGGTGTCTCCAACTTTCTCTTTTTTCTGAAGGCCAAAAAAGGCACCCATGTGGCTCGCCTAACTGTACATTTCTGTACAGACCAACAAAACTAATTATGGTAAGTTAATGAAACTCACATATTTTATTGTTAACAAGTTGTGCTAAGTTATGACATGTGTGTTGTTTGTGGAGTACTTGGTGAAATTAGTGAAATTACAGCATGAAAAATGTGGACACCATTTTTGATCATATGCCCGGTTCTCTTAAAAATTAGTGTTAATTACCTTTGTCTGTTTTTAAACATATGCCCGATACGCTGTAGAATTTATAATTACACAATTTTCTTGACAAGAAAGCAATAAATCTATATGCTGCTCAGAAGGATATTAACACCACTTTCACCACCAATGAGAATGAAGTAATGACATTTCTGGTCATCCTAATTTATATGGGTGTAGTTCAGCTCCCATCTATTGAAGATTACTGGGCCATGGAGACCAGGGTTCTTCAAGTTGCCAACCTTATGTCATCAAAGAGGTTCAGACTGCTGAGAAGGGTTATCCACTTCAATGACAACACTCAGATTACTGATACCTGTGACCGTTTCTTCAAAGTCCGGCCACTGTTCAGCTTCCTCACTACTGCCTTCAGGCGCGAGCCACAGACCCCCAAACAGTCTGTAGATGAGGTGATGGTTGCCTACAAAGGGAAGACAGCTGGCAACCTGAGGCAATATATTAAAAATAAGCCAGACAAATGGGGATTTAAGTTGTTTGCTAGGGCCTCTGAGGATGGCTTCATCCATGACAATGTGCTATACCAGGGCAAGACCAGCTTTGATGCCCATGATGTACTCCTGACGAATGAACAAAAAGTCTTGGGTGCCACCAGCCAGATTGTCGCTGTCCTGGCCAGTACCATGTCATCCCCTACCACCACAGCCATTTTTGCTGACAACGTTTTCACCAGCCTGGAGCTAGTGCAGTACCTCTGAGTCCACAATTGCAGGTACACAGGGACAGCCAGGGACAATAGAATCAGAAAGCCTCCACTGAAGTCCATCAACGAGATGGATAAAAAGGCTGTCCCTCATGGTACTTGTGACTACGTTACCAGTGATGATGGAATACTGGCCGTCAGGTGGAAGGACAACAAAACGGTCACTCTGCTGTCAACAGACATGGGGGTGGAGCCAATGTCCTCAGTCATCAGGTACTGCAGTGAGACTAAGATGAAGGAGCCTGTGAGCTGTCCAGCTGTCATCAAGAGTTATAATGCTAACATGGGGGGCAATGATAAATGTGACATGCTTGTACACCTCTGCTGCACCCCCATGAAGTCCAAGAGGTGGTATTTGTGTCTGTTTGCGTACATCCTTGATATCAGTCTCACAAATGCATGGGTTGTATACAGGCGAGACTGTAAGGCCCTTGGAGTGGGAGGCCAGTCTCTGAAAGATTTCAGAATCCAGGTGTTCAGGGGTGCCAGCAGCCAGACACATTACTCATCTAGCTCCAGAAGAAGTTCATTTTCATCTGTTGACAGCCTGACCACCACTGTTGATGTCCCTAGACCTGTCCGGGGACACCGCAGCCACACGCCAAACGAGGCTGTGCGCTTTGATCTGTCCCTCTTCCATACCCCTGTACATGCAAAACGTCAAACATGCAAGTACTGCAGCAGCAAAGGCAACATTATCAGGTCAAATGTGGTCTGCAGGGTCTGCAAGGTTCACCTTTGCATGAACAGTGAGCGTAACTGCTTTATTAGATACCATGACAAACTAGCATAGTGGTGTCTAAGCACAAGTTGACATGTTTCTATTGCAGCAGGAATGTTATATTCTAAAAGTGATGTTCTAATGTTCAAACCTACATGTTCTATTCCCCCTACATGTGTTTTTCTTGTTTTTTTTATATATATACAGTTATTGGATTTTTATTTACCACTTATGGGCAAGGAACCAAATACAGTAACTTCGTTGACCTCAAATTTCTAAAGAATTTGAATTTTTTTTTCAAATGTAATAACAGAAATAAAGTTTGGTTATGGCCTTCAATAACAGTGTGGTGTTGAATTTTTGAATTTCAAAGTATTTCAGTGGGTGCCCTGTAAAGGGCTAAGGAGTATTTGTGCCAACTTTGGTGCTTGTATCACCATTTGCACGACTGTTTCAGTTATTGGCTGCACTATAACAACTTCACAGCAAAGACTTTGTAACCTGTTGTTTACTGTGCGTCTCTAGGTCTTCCTTTGGGCGCATGCGCATTGGTATGTTAATCGTATGCTAATCGCGTGAATGACGTAGTGTGATTGGCTGAGAATTTACCTACCAGGAGAAACATCCTACGAATAAAATACTCGCAGCCGAGCAGTGTTGCCAACTTGGCGAATTTCTCGCTAAATCTGGCGACTTTCCAAACCCTCGTGACGACTTATTTTCTCAAAGGCGACTAGCGACAAATCTAGCTCCTTTTCCTGGCGTCACTGGAGACTTTTCTGGTGTTTGGAGACTCAGATCTAGTCTCTGTTGTCACCGAGCGGAAGCGGGTCTCCTAGAGTTCAGTGCTGCTGCTGTAAACCACAGAGAGCCCTGAGCGGAGGAAATCTACATCAGTGCCTTTATTAGAGAGAGGGGCAACCAAATCAAAATCAAATCAATTTTATTTATATAGCGCCAAATCACAACAAACAGTTGCCGCAAGGCGCTTTATATTGTAAGGCAAGGCCATACAATATTTACGTAAAAACCCCAACGGTCAAAACGACCCCCTGTGAGCAAGCACTTGGCGACAGTGGGAAGGAAAAACTCCCTTTTAACAGGAAGAAACCTCCAGCAGAACCAGGCTCAGGGAGGGGCAGTCTTCTGCTGGGACTGGTTGAGGCTGAGGGAGAGAACCAGGAAAAAGACATGCTGTGGAGGGGAGCAGAGATCAATCACTAATGATTAAATGCAGAGTGGTGCATACATTATATACGCAGATGTCACCCTGCTCAGCGTGCCGCTCTCCACTTTTAGCTTGCCATAAAGTAACGAGAGGCGCTCGTGACAGTATGCGTAGACGCCTCATAACTTGCTGCAACGCAATCCAGCATCGCCATATTGGATGGGTCTCCTCATAAACTCTCGCCAGAGTCAACCAGAGTCAATGGAGAGTGAACAAATTTGTCGGTATTTTGTGCTGTTTACGGTTGCAATAACCGGCACAGTATAGAAACCAGATCGCGTGGGATTATCTTTCACAAATAAGATTGAACAATAATTTTGGTTTTTGTACCATTTGTAGTATTATGTCAATAATATTACAGTATAATATAATAATAATACTAAATTACCGACCAATAAGATTGACATCAGGCCTTTGCAAAGTGATGGAAAGTCTAATTCGTGACAAAATCTTGGACCACATGATCAGAAATAACCGGTTTACAAACTGCCAGCATGGTTTTCTGTGTGGCAGATCCACTTGCACCCATGCTTCTTACAGCCCGAGATTACTGGTCTGAAGCACTTGATGAAGGTTGAGAGTTGACGTAGCCTATCTCGACTTTCAAAAACCTTTTTATTCAGCACCACAGCAGCGTCTCTTGAGGAAGATATCAAGCCACGGCATTACCGGATGTGTTTTAGAATGGATCCAAGCTTTCCTACTGGAACGGTCTCAGCGGGTCGTGGTCCACGGTGCCCCTAAATGGACAGATGTCAGAAGTGGTGTGCCTCAAGTAGAGGTGGGCAGATCGATCCTAATATCGATAATATCAATACCAACGCTGGTATTGATAGTCGCGGGGGGCTGGAGCCAATCCCAGCAGTGATAGAGCGTGAGGCGGGGTTCACCCAGGACAGGACACCAGTCTGTCGCAGGGCCACAAACAGACAAACAAACACAGGCACACCCACACGCACACCTACGGACAATTTACAGATTCCAATCCACCTAACCCGCATGTTTTTGGATGTGGGAGGAAACTGGAGCACCCGGAGGAAACCCACGCAAACACAGGGAGAACATGTAAACTCCACACAGAAAGGCCACGTCTATAAACCCAGAGAATATATTCATGAGAGTTTTAGGCACAATATACAAAGAGTTTAATGCTGTTGTCTGTGTGGAGCCTGATCAGAGCATCTCAGATGCATTTCTTCTGTCATGACTGTACTGAGATTACCCATAATGCACCTGGACACAGCATGTCCACACTAAAACCTTCAAAATTAGTGCATTACTTTAAAACTGAAACATATATCTGATAATTTCACTTTATAAAACTTCAGATGTGACGTTAATTTAAATAACTTGTCTGAAATTAGTTTGGTTAAAATTTTAACCACAAGTTAAAACAGTATGCCTCTGGATGACTTGGAAGATATTGCCAGCATACCAGTATGGGGTTAAAAGAAATTAGTTTTTTTTTTCTTTTCCGTGACCAGTTCTCCTTTGTCTGCAGAGGATAGAACTGCACATCTACTACAAAATATTTAACAGGTAGGTACTCAACTGATTTTAGACTTAATAAATGTTTGTAACTGTTAAGCTTTATTCACCACGCCTGCAAAAATATGTTAGCAGTCTAAAAATTATCAGACCAAAATTTATTGGAAGATAGTTGGTCTAATGATGGTTTTAAAGTTATCTGAAAAGCTAATCCATTAATGAAAACATTAGCTTTGATAATTAGCGGTTAGCAGATTAGCTGAACTGTGCCCACCACTGCACACAAGCCAAGTTCTTCTCAAACAGGTGAGTTTAGGCTCTGGCTGCTGACGTACTTGGATTTTAATCATTGTTTGAATGTTATAGAATTTACATGCAATTTACATTTTTCCCGTAGCCAGGTATCATGATGTTGTGATGACCTTCATCTCAGGCGTTATTACGTTACTATGCTGGTTGGGCAAAGTCAGCTCATTCCTGATGAGATCAACCACAAACATGATCACTGCATCATCAAGCCGGTAGTGTGTTACTGAATCACTGCCATTGCATTCAACATACGGGGAATATTTCTCCACCACATTTTGAACCAATTGGAGAGCCCTAATGCTGGACTGCGGTAAACCAGAAAATAGAACATTGCAGTAGTCCAATCTAGAAGAGACAAATGCATGGATCAGAGTCTCAGCATCAGCCATAGACAGGATGGGACGAATCTTTGCTATATTTCGCAGGTGGAAGAAAGCAGTCCTCATAATATCTCTAATGTAAAGGTCAAAGGACAATTGTCACTTCATTGTTGTATGTGTTGGGGTTGGTGCTTTGGGGATTTGTTATGTTGTTGTATAATTGTTTACAATTCAAAACCCAATAAAAATATTTGAATAATAATAATAAAGGACAATGTGGGATCAAAAATTACAGCAGGTTCCTCACTTTGTCAGTGTGAGGTATGACACACGAGCCGAGGCTAAGCATTAGCCGGTCAAACTGATGCTGATGTCTCACTGGAACAAGAACCATCATTTCGGTCTTGTCCAAGTTTAAAAATAGGAAATTGCTAGACATCCAGCTTCTCACTGATGCAAGGCAATCTTCTCAGGATTTTATGTGGATGAGATTACCAGCAGTTATCTGCATGTAAAACTGAGTATCATCAGCATAGCAGTGAAAGGTAATCCCAGAACGCCGCAATATGTGCCCAAGGGGTGCTATATAAAGGAAGAAAAGCAGGGGGCCTAAGACGGACCTCTGTGGAACCCCAAATTTCATTTCACTAAGGTTAGAGGTAGTGTTATTATACAAAACAGAGTGAGAATGACTGGTCAGGTATGATGTGAACCATGCAAGGGCACTCCCGGTGATCCACGGTATCAAACGCAACACTGAAATCTAACGGCACCAGAACTGTAGTGGTGTCCAAATCCATTGCAAGCAGATCATTCACTACTTTAGTGAGCGCGGTCTCAGTAGAATATGTTCTTAAAGCAGACTGCAGGGGCTCAAAGAGATTATTCTCAGTAAGGTGATCCATGAGCTCCTGTGAAACAACTTTTTCCAGAATTTTATAACAAAATGATAGATTTGACATACATGAGGATTTGACAGGTTTGGACAACTTTCCTATAAAACAAGTTAATTAAGTTTTTGTCTTTGTTTTAAGAAAAGGACCAGTTTGTCAGAAATGTATCATCATGTTGAACTCAGCGGCCAAATGTGCTAAAAGTGACTCGTGCACTGTTTAATAGAACAAAAACAATGTGGTTACAAGATGTTTGAGGCGGCGTTGTTGGCGATCTGTCTGTTGTATGTTCTTGTTTTTCTCGCAGTGAGGGAGGTTGTGTGACATCTGGAAGCGGTCAGCAGGAAGAGCTGAATGTGTGTTGATTCTTCCAGTGGAAACATCAAAGAGAGCAGCGTAAAGGTTTCTCTCCTCAGTCTGACAGCACACAGCTTTCAAAAGCTTCTGCAGGCTCTAATTTGGATGATGATCTGAAAGCTCCCGTGACAGGTTTGAAGACAGTTCTATCACAAATTGAGGTTTTCCTTCACGAGCAGCAAGCGAGGACATGAGTGGAATCTGAACCTGCACAAAACAGGAACTGAGGACAGAAGGACCAGGAACCTTTTCACATCCAAGTTACTTCTTCAGTATTGATGGGACAGGAAGTACTGGTTGGAACGTGGAAGACGATCACCCATCCAGTGGTGATATCCAGAGTCCTCCGGGTCCAGACGGAGAACCACAACTGGACAAGAATGGTCAACTGGCTTTATCCACCAAGCTGGATTAAGATGGCTCTTTGCATTTTGAAGATGATAATAATAATTTTATTTCATGACCCAAGGACACTTTGCAATTAATGATTTATACACAAAATAAATTCATTGTATACAAAACAGGAAGGGGAATAGGAATGAAGAAGGTCAGGCTGGTATGGGGTGGGGTGGGGGGGCGGACAGATTATGAAGACCCTTAAATGTAGGTAGCAGAACTGTCTGTTGAGGAGTGGTGTGATGTGGTCAGTCGGTTTGATACAGGCAAAGAGTCCAGCAGCAGAATTTTGGAGGAGTTGGAGCCATCAAAGACTGTTGTTCGGCAAACCACAGAGAGTGACATTACAGCGATCAATGCAGGAAGTAACCAAAGTGTGAATCAGGAGTTAAGTGTTGCATAGATGAAAAAAGTAGTGCCTACAATATTCTTGATGTGGGGCCAAAAGAAAGAACAGTTTCCAGAAGGACACCAAAGCTTTTGGCTTGAGATGCGAAATAAACCGGGCAACAATCAATGACAACATTGAAACGGAGAATCACACATTTATATGTTGAATTTGAGTAAATTAAGATTTATAAGGAAAACATTTCACAGCAACTTAGTGGTTTGCTTGGGTTGAGGTTGAACTCATTTTCAAGTTTTTTCTTAGTTTTTTGGGGGGGCTCCTGTTCTGTTCGTGGTCACAACATGTTGATTTGACACAGGTTTAACACCACAATCCATGACTAAAGTAACTCCAGCTCTACATGGACAATATGGCACCTGTGACCTTTAGTGTGGGAAGTAAACATGTTAACCACCACGTGTGCCACCGTGCTGCCCAGACTCCGATCAGTGTCACTGTTTCCTCAGAAATGTTCGTACATATTTTTTATGCATATTTTTATTTGTAAAAAAAGTTGATGAATGAGGGTCCTCATGGCTCCCCTCTTAGTGTACGCTGCTAGTGACCTAAGGAGATGTCTGGATGTCTATGGTGCCAGGTCTCTTTGGAGGATCCCTGGGTTCCACTGAAATGGTGCTTTTCTCTGCACATTTTGTCCATGTCGTACATTTCTCTGCACATTTTGTCCATGTCGTGGGTTTCTCTGGACATTTTGTCCATGTCGTGGTTTCTCTGCACATGTTGTCCATGTCGTGGGTTTCTCTGGACATTTTGTCCATGTCGTGCATGTTTCTCTGCACATTTTGTCCATGTCGTGCATGTTTCTCTGCACATTTTGTCCATGTTGTGGGTTTCTCTGCACATTTTGTCCATGTTGTGCGTTTCTCTGCACATTTTGTCCATGTCGTGCGTTTCTCTGCACATTTTGTCCATGTGGTGTGTTTCTCTGCACATTTTGTCCATGTCGAGCGTTTCTCTGCACATTTTGTCCATGTCGTGCGTTTCTCTGCACATTTTGTCCATGTGGTGTGTTTCTCTGCACATTTTGTCCATGTCGTGCATGTTTCTCTGCACATTTTGTCCATGTCGTGTATGTTTCTCTGCACATTTTGTTCATGCGGTACATTTCTCTAGACATGATCCAGCATGCAGGTGCCTCAGTCTTGAGGACCCCAGCAGCTGGAGAAGACCAAGGACAATTTTGTTTACTTTGGAGAGGTGGGTATAGACCGGGGTGGTTGCCATCCATGACCCGTGGCAGTACCTTGGTGTGGTGAGGAGTGGCACCAACATACCTCAAAACTTAGTAACACTAATAATTAAAAATATCTTGTCAGGCTTCAAAATCAAACTTGAAATATTACTTAATTTGCTGAAATTTTGCAGGCGTCTCACTGTTTCCATAGTAACCATTACTTTTGGAGCATCTGCTACATACAGGGGCGTAGCACCAAATTCTGGGCCCTAGGTAGTAGGCATATTGAAGCCCCCCCCCACCCACACACACAGTTATGTTCTTTTTTTATTAACGCAAACACCAAATTTCTAATGTGTAGTCAAACCAGGTCTAAATCATGTATCCCTTAGGGCCCTGTCCCACTGGCATTTAGGAGGATTTGCGGATGGAATGCGCACAAAAGTGGCCTACATCCGCCAAACAACCGCAATAACCATGAAACATTCCTGTATGAGTCGGCTGACATCCGAACACGTCCGTGATCATCCGCAGAGGCACGCATGTCCGCAGCCAGGATTTTTGAGCTGCTCAAAAATCCTGATGCAGATGAGATCCGCATCACTTCCTGAACACATACTGAAAACATACGCAGGACATACACAACCAACGCGCCGCATAAGCGCTGTCATCCGCTGATATCCGCAACCAACGGGTTGGCGCGGCTTGGCGGCGGACCGGGACAGTGTGCAAAACAGATATAACGCGTGCCCAGCACGGCCACATCATGGTCGCAAATGGTATGTCGCGCATGCAGAGAGAGTGGGCACGGATGAGGCGAGTGCATCACGGCTGCTGTGCCCCTCATGGGGGCGCCTCCGCGGTCGCCTTTGCTTCTGTTCCCTGTTATATCCGCTTTTATTCCTCATGTATTCACTGTGCACTACGTGATCCACCCCGGGACATTTGTCATTTCCGCCCACCTTTGTTGCGGACGCTCAGCTTTTGTCTCCTCATTTCATGCGCAAATCCTCCTAAACGCCAGTGGGACAGGGCCCTTAGATCACACCTGGGAGTCAGAACCCTTTTAAAGTTGGGGGAGTAATATTGAGTTGGGGGTCTGGGGGACCAAATTGCAGAAAAAATGGTGCAATTTGGTGCATTCCCGTCTGTTAAAATGCACAGGAATGCACCAGATTGCACCATTTGGTCCCTCAGACCCCCCAACTCAATATAGCTAGCTTTCAAGCTCACCTCTCTTTTCAAAGAATTTGGTTAGCAGCTGCTTTCCCTCATTTAGTTTTCTTTCCCTGTCCTTTTTTTTCTCTTCTTTTTTGAAATCCGGACTTTGAGTTTTTAGGAAAGACATATTTTTATTATTTTACTAATCGGTTCATCGGAAGATTATTTTTTAGATTAACTGTTTTTTTGTTTTTTGTTTTTACTTACATGTGAATTTTGCCATTATTTCTTTAAGTGAGTTATTATTAAAGGCCTTTATCATGCAACATCACTGTTTGAGCTTGTAACAAAGTTATGTTGTCGTCAAAAACATACTTGGAGTAGTGTTTTGTTTTATTTTGCACATACATACATCACCGACACACCACATCAGGTTTCACCCGATTACGAGCATTTTTAGATGCCTACAGCAACTATCTCAACCACTGACAGTCCACAAAATACCTTTTTTAAGACCCGACTAAAGTGTAATATGTGATCTTTAAAAACATATTTTCATGAAAAAAGACACAAATGTGCGGTTTACTGCATTTTATTTTTTTCTTGTGTAAAAACACAGCTTAGATGTGGTTTGACCGAAACAAATTGTCATTAAACTTAAATAAAACAGGGGTGAAGTGGAGGTTTAAGAGTCACTATGTGTTCACAGGAAACAGTTATTTCTATATTTATTTATGTTCATTGTTAGTTGGATTTATCTTTTCTGTTGTGTTTAATCAGGTTCTTTTGTTTCTTTCTCTAAAATTGTATTGTAGCATTAATGGTTATACTATTATGTTGTTGCTATTATACTAATATATAAATAAAAATAAATAAAAAATATTACAATTTGCAATACATTTGACTCAGCACACAAATGTGCTGACAGCTGCAACAGCTTAATGCTAACTTAACATTGAAAACGCCATAGACATGCTAATGCGTTAGCATCAGTCCCGTTTTAAGTTATAAAATACATCTATCAACTGTTTCAGAAGACCATAACAGGTCAGATTAACATAAAAAGGTAAATATTACTCACATACATATGCTCTTTGGGTTTTAGTGGGGAAAAATTAAGATAAAGTGAAATAAAAAATTAAGGAATCAGTACACCAGCAGATCAAAGCACTGCTTCGATCTGCGAATCATTGCTTTGATTGGTTCAAGGTTCAAAGCAAAGCACTGTAGAAACAGTTGATTTATATGGAAGAAATGAAACATTTGCGTAAAACAAAGTTATTTAACAACTAATCGATGACTAAATTAGTTGACAACTATTTGAATAATTGATTAAATCGATTAGTTGTTTCAGCCCTACTAAATACCTCCTCTTTCTGTCAGATCCCATTTGGGATGTGTGTGTGGGGGGCAGAGTGCTGCCTGTGCACCTGGACTAAACCATTGTACAACTGTGCAGGGGTGGAAGGGCCCTCAGAGATCTTTCAATATTATTGTGAGAGCAGAATTATGTTTCGCAATATTTATACATTCATTCTAATTATATTCTTTTACAACATGAATTGTATGGACATTAATGACATGCAACACAAAAATGTATTTAATGCCAGTTTTTGTGGGCCCCCCCCCCATGCTCTGGGCCCTGGGTACACCCCCCCAGTCTGACACCCTGGCTACATGCTTCCTGTGCAACTGTTTGGGATATTCTGCCTGGAGAAAGTTGTCCTAGCTGCCACAGTACCCTTGAGCATGGCTCCTAGTGTCACGCCGACCTTACGATCAGAGTTTGAGAATGTGTCTCTTGCGTTTCTAAGAGATCAAAATCTGCTTTCTTCTCCAATCTGCAGGACAATGAAGAAAAATGGGAAATGAAAACCCATCCTGAATGTTTCTACAAGGCTCTGATCCAAAACCATCAGGTGAACCAAGTGTGAAAGCTGAAAGGGTGACAGTTTGTTCAGGCGCTGAGGAGGATGAAAGGCCGAGAGCTGAACCCCTGCTGGCCGTCTGGCGTCTTATTAATTACTGGGAAAAAACCCTCCGGTTGCCTCATGTTACTGTCCGCTGACTGATGTTCTGCAGCTTTTCTCACTGAAAACCTGCAGAATGACCTGATGCACAGAAAAACAACCATCCATCATTACCTCTGGTACTATCATTAAAACCAGCTCAAAGCTCCCGTGAGGTTCAGGGGATGAACCAGACCCTGATACATGTTGATGTTAGAAAGTCCATCTCCATTAAATCTTTTATGGCTGATCTTAAACAAACATATTTATTGCTGCTGTCTATAATTAATTTTACATTTTTTTTATATTATTTAAATTATAGCTGCTGGTCTGCTTTATTTTCACTTGATGATTCAGTTTTAAATTGTTCTTAAGGAGGTAAAAAATAAATTGTTTTGTTGTTGATGATTTTTATTGTGTAGAACACTTTCTAATTTACTCTACCTGAAACTATGATATAGAAATAAATATTTTGATAACTCATTCATGTTTAAGTAAGTAATTAAGTAAGTAAAGTTCATTACCTTCAAGATAAAATCACCAAGGTACCTGGATGACATGGGATGATTGCGTTCCACACAGCTGGCCTGGCTTGGCTCAAGCTTGACTGGCACACTCCTGACCAATCGGCCAGCTCCCGTTGGAATGCCCCAGCGTGGTCAGCACCTGTATGGGCACAGGCAGCTCCTGGCTCCTCGCCGTGTTGCGCTCTGGGCCACCGCAGTTCTGCACACAACTCCAATCTGATCCAGATTGTGGATTTTTGTGGACATTTGAAAAATGTCATCACTGCAATCTCAGGAATATATACTGAAACTGTACCAGTTTGATCATTTTCTGACCAGAGAAATAACACATTCTGACACTGTAACATAAGAAATACAAACTGTAACATCAGAAATACCAACTGTAACATCAGAAAAAGGAAGCTGAGCCCAAACCCCATTTCAGCAAATCCACTCATCTGGCAATCCTTCTAAACCCACTTACATCAACGGCCTGAACTGAAGCTGACCTGGTCATAATCAGAAACACCAAACCTGGTCTGACAATCCACTGGCCACATCTGGAGATCTGTTGAGAGTCCAACAGAAATGTCAGTATTCAAGAAGCCACAGCCAGTTTACATGATACACACAGAGACAGCGGAATGACATCAGCTGGTGCACGTCCATCTGTGTCCCCTCCAGAACTGGCCGTATTTTCCCAAATCAAAAACCCCTGCTTTAACTCGGATGTCCACAAGCAAATCAGGTATAGACATTTGGATTACAAGTCAGGAAACAGTGAAAAATAAGTGGGCCCTTTAACGAGCTGTGTTAAAACCATCAGAGCAGCTGAAAGGACACATTCACCAAAAAACATGAAGGCTTCTACCGAGACAACAACACGCTCAGTATGTGGCAGGGAATCCAATCAGTCAACAACTACAGGAGAAACCCGGACACGGAGGTCAGAGGCAACACCCTGCCAGACTGTCTTAACAGCTTCGATGTCAGATTTAACAGACCTGAACACAGACTCTCCCACAAAACTCTAACCCCGACGACTCTGGAACATCGAAAAGCCCTTCTGATCTATATTTTGTATTATATTTTAGCTTATGAAAAGACACTTCTAACAGGACTTGACCTGAACATTTTTGCCAAGGTTAAAAATTTGTGGAATTAGAATATTGGTGGAGGTTTGCGCTCTGTGAGTGTGGTGCTCTAATTAGATATTCAATCACAGTTTTAATAACACATGGTTCATCTTCAACTCCCACCCAGAGGTCGCAAGTGCAAATCCACCCTATAGAGGAGGGAGGAGTTTATATATTATGAATATTTAAGTATAAAATATACTGTTGGCTCCTTTATTTTGGGAGATTGTTTTAATCTTACAGAGAGCATTTAACATATTTGTAACTCTTATCTCATTTTCTGTTGTTGGATATCTCTTTGAGTGCTTCTTGCCTTATGATGTCATAAAGATTTATTCTGAGCAGCACTCATTGGTGTCTAGTTTGTTCTGGTTTTGGAGAGAGTTTATTCCAAACACCCTCAATAGATTTTGGGTTTGCAGTTAATCTAAATTTAATTTCTCACATGAGTTAAAAAAAAAAGAATTCTCTGAAAGACAAAGTAACTGGAAGTTGTGAAAATAAATTATGATTTTTTTTAAAACACATTTGCTGGTGAACTGCTTTCAACAAGAAGACAGTAATTTGTGTCACATGATGACTTTGGACACCTGGTTCTGTCTTGTGTTTGCGCCCGAAGTTTGCGAGAAATAAAGATTGGATCAGATCCTCCCACCGAATCGGGACCTTCGGGAATCTGGATCATTTCCTGGTGCTGATGTTTCAGGGTTCCCCTCCCAAAGTCCCACCTACAGGAGGATTTGTTTCCTCTCCTTTCGTTTCTCTTGTTTTTGTGCGCAGGAGAGCCGCAGTCTGCAGCTCAAACCCGAGTCTATGATTTGCAGGTACTTTGGAGATAATCACATTTTAAGACGCTTTCTAATTATTTACTTGTTTGGTTTGTTTGTTTTTTTCTGCAGCCCTTCAACTGGGACCAGACGAGTGAGGCCAGGCCTGCCGCAGAAATGGACTGTTGCGCCTTTGGATTGATGCGCATGGTGCTGCTGTGCGTATGCGCAGATCGGAGCTTTGCGCAACATGGTATGTGGATGTGCAACATGTGCGCGTTTTTGCATTGTTTGAGGAAGTGATCATCCTAAATCCTTTTCAGCTATTTGACTTGTGCAAGGAGGTGTCCAGCGTGCGCGCAGCACGTGGTTCATCTCCAAGACAAAAACCCAACTTTGATCAAAGAGGAAGCAGATGTATGATGCAACCCAGATCATCTCCCCGACGCTTCCAAATCATCAGATAGATGCACAAATAAATATCTTGATGCATGAAATTAGTGCAGAAATTAGAACATTTGGAGTCTTGATGTGGCTGGTGAGGCTGCATTCCTTCAGTCTGCAGGTCCCTGAGTAAAATCACAAGGCTGCACAAAAAAAAAGTTAAATCCATCAACTCAGTATCTCTGCAGTGTGTTGAACTACTGCAATCAGTCAGGGAGACCGGGACAGTTGTAACGCTTGAGCACTTTTAATACAAGCCAATGCTCTTCCTCATGCATGCATAAGATTAGTTCCTGCAACAATCCCAGACATGGCAGCAGGTGGCACACACATATATGGAATATTCAGGGGCGCCGAAAGGGGAGAATAAAGAGAAGGATTCTGGGGGCCCATGATTGACAGAGGCCCCTAATACAATTATAATACTGACAAATAATATGGAGGGTGGCCAGTAAGATTTCTTTCATGGGGCCAAAAATCCCTGGCGGCACCCAGTGCTGTCAAAGTAAAATAAATTTTTATTTGGACATCAAGATGTTTGCATTTTGAGTTATTGTATGAACAAACTGCCTGTTGATTGACTCATTTAACTGTTCAGACGAAAATTTTATATTTTACCCAAATTTAGAGAAAAGGGTGGGGGGTGACATCTGCACATTTTTTACGAGGCATATGAGACTTCGGTCTGTTTTATGAGCTTGTGAATGGGACTCTTTTGCACAATGTCTATGTTTCTAAATCTTGATCTGTTTGAGACTTTACATCGTTTGCAGTGTTACCATGACCAAGATGATTGTATTATTATCACCAATGTTATCATGTTCAGTGGTGGGCACCGTTCCACTAATCCGCTAATTAGCAAACCTAATGTTTTCATTAGCGGATTAGCTTTTCCAGATAACTTTGAAAACCATCAGGGACCAATTAGCTTTCTGATAAATTTAGTCGCGATAACTTTTAGACCGCTAACATATTTTCGCAGGCATAGTGAATAAAGCTTAACAGTTAAAAACATTTGTAGTCTGAAATCAAAGCTTTTAGTGCCTACCTGTTACGTTTTGTGGCAGACAGACAGCTATGAATGGTAAAGCTCTATCCTCTGCAGGCAGAAAAGAGCTGACTACCAGAGAGAAAGGAAGAGGAAGAAAAAAAAAAGATCATTTATCTTCACACCATACAGACCTGCTGGCATATCACTGGAGTCATGCACAAGCACAGTTTTGACTTATGGTTATACATTGTAAACAAACTAATTCCGGACAAGTTACTGAAATTAATGTCACGTCTGTCGTTATACAAAGTGGAAATATCAGCTATACATTTTAGTTTTAAACTAATGCACTAATTTAGAAGGTTTTAGTGTTTTAGACACACATGCCGCAATGCATTATGGGAACATTAGTTTCCTGACGTCAGTGGTTGGTTGGTTGGTATAACCATATACTGAAATGTGTGGTGGGTTTTACAAATAAATCTGTATTTGTAAATATGTCATTTTCTTTTTTCATTTGTAAAAAAAGGCCATTTGAAAACTGAAAATTCTGTTTGCTAAGTGATTCATTACTTTTAGCGAATGTGTGGCCAATGCTGTTCACACTGCCATGAACACCTCCATCTACTGGCCAGTAGATGGCAGCATTTGCCACATGTGTCAGTAGCTGCCACTGAAGTCAATACTGAAAGTTCAGCCCAGTCTTACGTTTTTTTGTTTTCGTGCTCCCGTCATGAAATGATTGAAATTTTCGTGACGGGTTTTTTTAACTCACTATTACTAAACCTACTCCTACCCCCAACACTAACCCTTAGCCATAACCTAACCCTACTCCCTTCCCCAACCCTAACCATAACATCCCGACCCCCTGCTTCACTTTTAATTTCGTGCAGCCATTACGGAATGAATTAGAATGAATTTGTGTGCTTGCGTGATGAAAATGAGGCACTTTTTCGTGACAATATCACAAACCAATAAATTAATGTATATTTTGGTACTACTGTATCACGATCTTGCCGTGAGACTGGGTTGTGAAAGTTATTGGTTTAGCTTTTATGTGTAACTTCCGCTACACTTTTTAGGGATTTATCAGTTTAGCTTTATAAAAGTTAACATTTCAGTTAGCGGAATTAAAGGTATTGAAGCTAACTTTTTGGTTAGCGGTGCCCACCACTTGATGTTAACGTGTCCATTATGACGTGTGCTGCTGCCTTTCTTGGCCAGGTCATCCCTTATAAAAGAGTTTTTCTATCTCAGTGGAATTCTGCCTGGTTAAATAAGGTTAGATATGTTTTCAGTGAAATTCTTTCAGTTCCGTCGACTTTAGTGAACTTTAACACAAATTCAAATCAACACCCAATCACAAATCATCCTTTTATTGGTGGAGTCTGAGGTGACCGGAGTGAGTGTGTGTGTGTGTGTGTGTGTGTGTGGTGTGTGTGTGTGTGGTGTGTGTTGTGTGTGTGTGTGTGTGTGTGTTGGGGGGGGGGGGGGGGGTGGTGTGGGGGTTGTAGTTATTGTTTTTTTTTTTTCCCAGAATAGCAGCAGCTTTATACGAGAGACAGCGACACGCAAGCAGCGCAAAATCGCTCATGGTACAGGGAGGTCCGAAAAACAGGAAGTGCAAATTTTAAGTCCAAAGGGAAACGGGAAATGTCAATGTTGAACACTTCCTGGAGCTACAGTAGAGGATAGTAACCTGTTTTTCATGTTGTTTTTGCACTGGCAATGTTATCCTCTGTAAGGTTTTTGTGTAACTTTATCTCAGTGTTTAATCTCCGTTTTAACAAATGAAAGAAATGAAAAGAGATAGAGGAGATCTCACAGGAATTCAGAGCACAGTCGACACTGAAACAGGAAATGCTAAATGTTGAGCGACATTGAATCTGGGAACGCTAAAGTGAGATGCAGCGTGCACCTTGACAGCACGAGGGTCCGTCAGTGACTATTTAGTGTGTAAATTGCTGAAGTTTTTTTAGCCATGCTAATGCTGCCAGAAGAATTTACTGAAAATAAAGTCTGAAGGACCTAAATGAGATGGTGAGAACCTTTCCAGGCATGTGAGGGAAAATAAAGAAAAGGCTTAAAATGGTGGAGTGTTAAGAGGGCCATAGTTGGGGAGTCTGGGAGGGGAAGCTAAAGGGTTTTGGGCCCTGCTTAGTAATAGTAGACCGGGGTTGACTCCCAGTTCACACGAACGTTTGTGTGGTCGGACCAAATGCATACGGATCTTGGCTAGGGGAGTAACCTGTGTCAGGATGGTGTCCTGCTCAAGGGGATCATAGACTCACATCCGCTACCCGTTACGGGATCCGGAAGATAGGCACAGGTGCCGACAAGCCGGAACTCCAACGGTCAGTTCCCCGAGCTGGGCGACTATTTCCTTATAATCCGTCTCCCTTCTAATACTACTATAATTACTGAGGCACATCTATCAGGTTTACTAAATAGTTTAACTTACACTTGTGGCATTCTGTTCTTATATGTGTGAATAAATACACTGTAAACAACAGTGAAGCCGAATCGACACCTTGCTTCAAGCTCCGCCCACATCATCAGATCAATTCCCTGAAATGTGGCCGCCCACTTAACCCTCAGGGGTCGTGGAATGTCCCTCTGACTTTACATGTGTGGCCTTCAGTCCTGTTGAAGCCGTGAGATCTGACAGGTTCGGCGCTCCTGTATTCGGATGTGTTTTGGTTCCTTCTCTGAGCTGCCGAGTTCGTCTGGTCCCTGATGGGCCCTCCTGAGGGGGAAAAGCATCACGCGCTCCCAACTGAATGTTGTTCCTGAAACAAGCGTGTAGAGTCACTGAACATCTGGACTTCTGAGACCCCGCCGCCTCCTGGGGGTGCGTTCACTCACTAACCCCCTCCTCCCATGTTCTGGAAAGTCAACACTCAAGACAGTTTCGGCAGCAGCCAAAGTCTCTCCCACTGTCTCCGTCCCCTGTAGCGCAGGCTGCTTGGAGACCTGCGACCTCTCAGACGGGGTGCGTGCTGAGTTTGTGTAATCATGAGCGTTTCCTGTCAACGTGACAGCGGCCTGGAAGACCCCTGTTTTAGGTTTTGAGGTCCCTGTAGGAAACTCGACTCCAGTGAAGTTAATGTTAACACAGGTTTCAGTCCACCCAGAGCAGACCTTTGGTCGAGAACGGTGAATCTGTTTTTAAGACCTCGTGGAGCTTTTGAAGGCGTGTTCAGGTGGACAACTCACAGCTGCAGCTCACCACCTGCGTCACGCGCCGCCGGCCTTCAAAGAGTTCGACTCTGTAAATGGAGATAACCCTCTGCGCCCAAAACGCTCCCTGTGCTGGATTAACGTCCTTATCAATGTGACATTTTCAGGAGGAGAGTTGGATAACTCGGATTAGATTTCCTCTCTGTCACTAACGTCTCTCTTTGTCCTCTTGAAGTCCAAAGTATTCTGCATTATAAACACCATCATTTACGTCCACCAAGGATGTAATTAAATCATCTGCGTTTATTTATTTGTCTGTTAGAAGGATTGCTTCAAAACTGCAAAAACTGGGAAGACTCCATTACATTTTGGAGATGATCCGGATTCGGATTGTGGACCAAGATCTCACTATCTGTAAGCTTTGAAGGATTGCATCAAACTACTTCATGGATTCTCACCAAATTTTCACCACAGATAGATATTAGGACATGGAAGACTCCACTGAATTTTGGAGGTGATCCGGATCCAGATTCTGGCTCGGAATTTGTTGGGAGTGATCCAGATCAATATGCAGATTGTGCAGCAGAAAGATACAACATCACAATGTAAGACCAAGATCAGGAAGACACTATTTTGTTTCTGCTTGTGAATTAAATATCAGATTGCAACATCTCGATCAGTCGGATCATTCTGGATTTTCCCAGAGTTATGGCCCGTGATTAACAAACCTAAACACAGCCATTTTCATGAGTTGGTGTCTGCATTCTGAAATCAACTCTTCTGACATTTTTAGATGGAATTTCAGGAAACCTGGTCCAAGTCCTTGAAACATTATCAGAATGTATCAAGCACTGCCAGCGGGGGGATCTTGTGCTCTCAGAGTGCTCTTGTTTGCTTTTTCCTCCTGTCACGTTTTTCTCATATATTTTTTCTCTCACCTGGACAAAGTTCTAGTGGGTTTGTGCCGCGGGTCACCCGTCTGTCGTCGGCGTGTGTAAACATCTTCTTCTCTGAAACCGCTGGACCAATGAAGCCGCCACCTGGTGTGCCTGTTCCAATCCATGAGTACACCAGAGTTTGTTCGAGGTGTTCCAATCCGATTTCAAATTTGGCTGCCATGGAGGCCATCTTGAAATCTCATATTTAGCCATTTATCAGCCATTTATGCAGTAATTGGGCTGCAATTCGCTACATAGGTAGCAATGACCAAGGCTAAAAACATATTTGACATGTTCTGCGATATTTTCAATTTTGACCTTGACCCTGGACTGTGATCACGCCCACTTTTCCAGTTGTCACTTGAAACATCTTCTTCAAAACCACTGAATCAATGGAGCTGATATTTGGTCTTCTTGATGCAAATAGTTTATTTTTTACTAAATTTTAACCAACTAAGTTGTCCATAAGTGCAGAGACACAACTGTAAGTTATTTTTTTTTATATCTTATTTTTGCTAAAAGTTAACTTCTCAAATTAATAAACAGTTGAGACCTTGCACCACATTTGAGCAGCTTTTCTCACCATCTAGTGGACAATGTGAGCATTTCAGGGCTTCTGATACATTTCCTACTTCAAACCCAAAATTCTGTTAAAAAAGACATTTCTAAATGTCAGAAATGTGTGATTTTTTTCCACATTATTTATTTATTTATTTATTTTTGGACATGCTGGGCTGTGACGTCCCAGTATTAATCTATAAAAATTAGATTTTGAGACAGAATTTCTCCTAACAAACACAGCTTAGATTTGTGAATACAATTCATTCATTTTCTTCCGCTTATACGGATCCAGGTCACAGTGGCAGCAGAGCAAGCAGCTCATCACACACTTCCCTATCCTTGGCCAAGGCCTGTATCTCTTCCCAGGGGATCACAAGGTGTTCCCAAGACATCTGGGAAATATAATCCCTCCAGTGTTTCCTGGGTCTTCCCAGTTGGTGCCTGGAAGACCTAAGAGATATCCTCACCAGATACCTGAACCACCTCAAGTGGCTCCTTTCAAGGTGAAGAAGCAGTGGCTCTACTCAGAGTCCTGTCCAGGAGTGTAAGCCCAGATACCTGGCGAAGGAATTTCATTTCTGCTGCTCCACTTGAGCATCCAACCGTGGTGACTGTGCCATCCCATAGAGACGCACCACCTATGGCAAGATGGCCCTATCTGTCAAGAGTAGTCATTTCTGGAACACCATACCATCCACTGTTAGGAATGCCCCACTTTTAGTACTTTTAAAAAACATTTGAAGGGATGGTTGATGTCCACCCAAACCTGCCATCACAGTCAGAAGAACCTTGGACATTGAGGGCTGGGAATGTGATGCAATCTGTGTTGTAGCAGCGTTGCTGAGTGTACTGTGTTTAATATGATTTTATGTGTTTTTTTTATTATTTTATTATGTGCTTTTTGTTTTACTATTTTAGGAATTTGCCTCTACCATCTGGCAGGGGGGCTGACAATGGAAATCAGCCTATGGCTCCAATTGTGTACATTTACATTTTTATTTCTTTTAAAAAGAAAATGTTTATTAATGTATGATGTCCCTCTTAACAAATAAAACTGAAATTGAAAAATTCTTTTGCTCATTACCCAAAGGTCATGACTGTAGGTGAGGAGCGTAAATCGACTGGTAAATTGAGAGTCTCACCTTCCGGTTCAGCTTCTGGAGAAATTATTATTCATTTTACTGGCAGCCACTCAAAACAGATGATGTTCAATAACAGGAAATCTGGATCGCTTTATTGATCCCAGGGAAAGGGAAACACAGGGCTGCAGAATGACACCTAAAAATCACTTCATCTCATCTCATAATGGTAACATTAGCTAAGACTTTGAACACAGAGCTGCTAAAATTCTGAGAGAAGTCAAATAGAATTCAGTTCTGAGTGGCAGCATTCGTTTAGTATTCTGAGTGGTTTAGGGGGGATCAAAATGTGTGTTTGGAGGTGCGACCACGCTGAAAGAACGCATGAAACCAGCTGTTCACAACATCGTCCTGGCCCCACGCTTTGGCTTCTTTTCAGCTGTGCAACCATTTCAAAGTAAGTGTGGATTCATCTGCAGATGTTTTTACATATTAACTAAGTCCACAAACTCCAAACAATAGCAAGCGTGCACAAACAAAAACCGTTAGCATGCAACACACACTGATGAAGGCTCCGCCTACTTCCTGCTGGCACCCCTGCAGCTGAACATCAGTCTAGCCCCCCCGAGTGACAGCATGTCAGCTGCACACGTCATAAGGTTTTTCTGACTAAATGACTCCGTCAGTTCCAGGATGAGCCGACGTCGTCAGGACGGAGACTCCACGTTGATGCACATTCTGCAGCTTCATGGCAACACTAATGAAAAGGAAGTTAAGGCGATATCTCCTCAGATCTAAAAAGTCATGTGATCATTTTCATTGTAAGACCAGAATCATGGATTTAAAAACAAAACTCTTTATCGGTGTGGAAATATCAGGGGTTTTTTTTTTAATTTTTTAATCATTTGAATTCTAAGTGATTTTTCTTTTTTCTTTTTTTAATTTAGACTACCAGCATTTATTGAGTTTGATCAAAGCAAAATAACATTTTAATCTGCTTCACATTAGTTACATTTAAATGGACTGCATTTATATAGCACTTTTCCATCTGCATCAGACGCTCAAAGCGCTTTACAATAATGCCTCACATTCACCCCAATGTGAGGGTGCTGCCATACAAGGTGCTCACTACAAAGGATCTTGTCCACAGCCTTTTAGTGATTTTCCAGTCAGGCTGGATTTGAACCGAGGATCTTTTGGTCTCAAGGCCAACACCTTAACCACTAGACCAGTGATTTTCAACCTTTTTTGAGCCACGGCACCCTTTTTATATTTACAAAATCCTGCGGCACACCACCAACCAAAATAATATTATAATCCTATTACCTCTGGTTTTGCGCAAAACCCAATTATCGCAATAGAAAATCAATAGAGAAAACACCGCATTTCGAAAATCCTCAAGCATTTTGCGCTCTGATCTCAAGTGTTTTTTTTTAGACGTGTCGACACTTTTATTCACAATAATCTGCCACTCTAATATTCACGGAGGGCAGAGGCTGCCTTCAGTGAACCCAGTTGTGAGCAAGAAGGCCCAAGTCTGACCATGGTGACATCAACGGAGGTCAGGCCGCCTTCCCCGCACACCTCCACAGCCAACGCGGTTTCTCCTTCCCCAGAGGAGCCATGCTCCGTGAGCAGCTGAGATTCACGCTGTAGTCAGCAACCCGTAACCATGGAGACGCACAATGCTATGTGCGCAAATATGTCTATTATACTATAGTACAGCGCTTTGCTGCCATCTACTGGAATAAAAGAGCATTACATCATCCGCCACACTATTACAGCACATACACCCGATAATGGTGATATTTGATAATTGCCCACGGCACCCCTGACGATCGATCACGGCACCCCGGTTGAGAATCACTGCACTAGACCATCACCTCCCCATTTGGTAATTTAATGAAACTATGAAAGATTTTAGTTGCTGATTTAGTTTTCTGTCCTTCTGTAACTACACGCGTGGGTTTTCGTCATAGTTATTTATTAGAGGTTGTTGGTTGTCTTTTGGCTCAGGGTCTCACTCTGATGTCCTGGGGGTCACCACAGACGATCCACTACAGCCCTGGACTGGGATCAGTCTCCCAGCCAAGTACTGATCAGACTGGATCAGGTGCACACAAACAGGAGGAGTGCAAATTATCATACTTGATGTGATGATAAAATGTTTATATTTTTAACTTAATAATTATTTGTTGTTTGAAAAAAATGATCAGAAATTGAGCAACTGATTAATTATTCTTTGAGTTGATTGTTTCAGCACAAATTGCCTCCTTATGTTGGAATTTTTCACTGATAAAATAACTAAGTTGTCCATAAATTCAGGGACACAACTGTAAGTTGATTTTTGAGTTTTTATTTTTGTCAAACGTTAACTTCTCAAATGACTAAACAGTCAAGACCTTCCTGCACATTAGAGCAGCTTTTTCGCCATCTAGTGGGTGATTTGAGCATTGCATCGCTTCTGTTACATTTCCTAATTCGTGCATTTCTGTCATTTATAAATGACAGAAATGCATGAGCTTTCAGCAGGCGGAGCTTTGTCCTGCCAGTATTAATGGGTAAAAATGTTGCTTTTGAGGGTTTTACGGTCCTTGAGTTTTAGGACGCAGAAGGTTTTGCCCTACAGACGGGCAGTTGTGAATAAGTGTGTCCATCTGCAGGTGTTTAAGTGGATTTTATTTATGTATTTGTGTGATTTTTATCTATTCCTCATTCTGACCCCGCCCTTCTCATCTTTTTTCCCTGCCATCAGCTCCAGAGTGTTTACCTGGAGGCCACCGGATTTTGCGTAACCCCAACCGCAGTGTTGATTTTGACTCCACTGAGATCCAGAACACGGCCATCCAGGACCTGATCTGCGACCACTCGCTGTCACCGGGCTGGTACCGCTTCTGGATCAACAACAAACCGGCTGAGATGCCGACTGCCTGTGTTGAGGTAACAACACTACCTGATCCATCAGAGTGTTAGGGCACTGTCCCACTGGTGGTTGGCTCTCACTGCGGTATTGTATCACTTCCTGTTCCGGAGCACAGCGGTGTTTTGTTGTATCTGTTAGCTGTTTAATCTGCGCAGTTAGATTGATCTAGTTACCTAGATAACGATTTGTTTCACAGTGTAATCTTCACGTGCCTTAACTAAAGCACTCCCTCTGCTGAATCACCTCTAAATTATTTACACGTTATTCACTTTGCGTGTTTTTAGGAATCCGCTAGCTTAGCGCAGCTACTAGCTCTTAGCCGGTTTAGCATGGCCGCTTCTCCTGTCTCTCCCGCACTTTTCTGCTCTGGGTGTGAAATGTTTAGTTATTCCTCGGCCTCCTTTAGCAGTAACGGTACTTGTAATAAGTGTAGCTTATTCGTAGCTTTGGAGGCCAGGCTGGGCGAATTGGAGACTCGGCTCCGCACCGTGGAAAATTCTACAGCTAGCCAGGCCCCTGTAGTCGGTGCGGACCAAGGTAGCTTAGCCGCCGTTAGTTTCCCTCTGGCAGATCCCGAGCAGCCGGGAAAGCAGGCCGACTGGGTGACTGTGAGGAGGAAGCGTAGCCCTAAACAGAAGCCCCGTGTACACCGCCAACCCGTTCACATTTCTAACCGTTTTTCCCCACTCGGCGACACACCCGCCGAGGAACAAACTCTGGTTATTGGCGACTCTGTTTTGAGAAATGTGAAGTTAGCGACAACAGCAACCATAGTCAATTGTCTTCCGGGGGCCAGAGCAGGCGACATTGAAGGAAATTTGAAACTGCTGGCTAAGGTTAAGCGTAAATTTGGTAAGATTGTAATTCACGTCGGCAGTAATGACACCCGGTTACGCCAATCGGAGGTCACTAAAATTAACATTGAATCGGTGTGTAACTTTGCAAAAACAAACAATTTCTCTGGGCCCCTCCCCAATCGGACCGGGAGTGACATGTTTAGCCGCATGTTCTCCTTGAATTGCTGGCTGTCTGAGTGGTGTCCAAAAAATGAGGTGGGCTTCATAGATAATTGGCAAAGCTTCTGGGGAAAACCTGGTCTTGTTAGGAGAGACGGCATCCATCCCACTTTGGATGGAGCAGCTCTCATTTCTAGAAATCTGGCCAATTTTCTTAAATCCTCCAAACCGTGACTATCCAGGGTTGGGACCAGGAAGCAGAGTTGTAGTCTTACACACCTCTCTGCAGCTTCTCTCCCCCTGCCATCCCCTCATTACCCCATCCCCGTAGAGACGGTGCCTGCTCCCAGACCACCAATAACCAGCAAAAATCTATTTAAGCATAAAATTCAAAAAGAAAAAATAATATAGCACCTTCAACTGCACCACAGACTAAAACAGTTAAATGTGGTCTATTAAACATTAGGTCTCTCTCTTCTAAGTCCCTGTTAGTAAATGATATAATAATTGATCAACATATTGATTTATTCTGCCTTACAGAAACCTGGTTACAGCAGGATGAATATGTTAGTTTAAATGAGTCAACACCCCCGAGTCACACTAACTGCCAGAACGCTCGTAGCACGGGCCGAGGCGGAGGATTAGCAGCAATCTTTCATTCCAGCTTATTAATTAATCAAAAACCCAGACAGAGCTTTAATTCATTTGAAAGCTTGACTCTTAGTCTTGTCCATCCAAATTGGAAGTCCCAAAAAACAGTTTTATTTGTTGTTATCTATCGTCCTCCTGGTCGTTACTGTGAGTTTCTCTGTGAATTTTCAGAACTTTTGTCTGACTTAGTGCTCAGCTCAGATAAGATAATTATAGTGGGCGATTTTAACATCCACACAGATGCTGAGAATGACAGCCTCAACACTGCATTTAATCTATTATTAGACTCAATTGGCTTTGCTCAAAATGTAAATGAGTCCACCCACCACTTTAATCATATCTTAGATCTTGTTCTGACTTATGGTATGGAAATTGAAGACTTAACAGTATTCCCTGAAAACTCCCTTCTGTCTGATCATTTCTTAATAACATTTACATTTACTCTGATGGACTACCCAGCAGTGGGGAATAAGTTTCATTACACTAGAAGTCTTTCAGAAAGCGCTGTAACTAGCTTTAAGGATGTGTTTCCTTCTTTATGTTCTCTAATGCCATATACCAACACAGTGCAGAGTAGCTACCTAAACTCTGTAAGTGAGATAGAGTATCTCGTCAATAGTTTTACATCCTCATTGAAGACAACTTTGGATGCTGTAGCTCCTCTGAAAAAGAGAGCCTTAAATCAGAAGTGCCTGACTCCGTGGTATAACTCACAAACTCGCAGCTTAAAGCAGATAACCCGTAAGTTGGAGAGGAAATGGCGTCTCACTAATTTAGAAGATCTTCACTTAGCCTGGAAAAAGAGTCTGTTGCTCTATAAAAAAAAGCCCTCCGTAAAGCTAGGACATCTTACTACTCATCACTAATTGAAGAAAATAATAACAACCCCAGGTTTCTTTTCAGCACTGTAGCCAGGCTGACAAAGAGTCAGAGCTCTATTGAGCCAAGTATTCCTTTAACTTTAACTAGTAATGACTTCATGACTTTCTTTGCTAATAAAATTTTAACTATTAGAGAAAAAATTACTCATAACCATCCCAAAGACGTATCGTTATCTTTGGCTGCTTTCAGTGATGCCAGTATTTGGTTAGACTCTTTCTCTCAGATTGTTCTGTCTGAGTTATTTTCATTAGTTACTTCATCCAAACCATCAACATGTCTATTAGACCCCATTCCTACCAGGCTGCTCAAGGAAGCCCTACCATTATTTAATGCTTCGATCTTAAATATGATCAATCTATCTTTATTAGTTGGTTATGTACCACAGGCTTTTAAGGTGGCAGTAATTAAACCATTACTTAAAAAGCCATCACTTGACCCAGCTATCTTAGCTAATTATAGGCCAATCTCCAACCTTCCTTTTCTCTCAAAAATTCTTGAAAGGGTAGTTGTTAAACAGCTAACTGATCATCTGCAGAGGAATGGTCTATTTGAAGAGTTTCAGTCAGGTTTTAGAATTCATCATAGTACAGAAACAGCATTAGTGAAGGTTACAAATGATCTTCTTATGGCCTCAGACAGTGGACTCATCTCTGTGCTTGTTCTGTTAGACCTCAGTGCTGCTTTTGATACTGTTGACCATAAAATTTTATTACAGAGATTAGAGCATGCCATAGGTATTAAAGGCACTGCGCTGTGGTGGTTTGAATCATATTTATCTAATAGATTACAATTTGTTCATGTAAATGGGGAATCTTCTTCACAGACTAAGGTTAATTATGGAGTTCCACAAGGTTCTGTGCTAGGACCAATTTTATTCACTTTATACACGCTTCCCTTAGGCAGTATTATTAGACGGCATTGCTTAAATTTTCATTGTTACGCAGATGATACCCAGATTTATCTATCCTTGAAGCCAGAGGACACATACCAATTAGCTAAACTGCAGGATTGTCTTACAGACATAAAGACATGGATGACCTCTAATTTCCTGCTTTTAAACTCAGATAAAACTGAAGTTATTGTACTTGGCCCCACAAATCTTAGAAACATGGTGTCTAACCAGATCCTTACTCTGGATGGCATTACCCTGACCTCTAGTAATACTGTGAGAAATCTTGGAGTCATTTTTGATCAGGATATGTCATTCAAAGCGCATATTAAACAAATATGTAAGACTGCTTTTTTGCATTTATGCAATATCTCTAAAATTAGAAAGGTCTTGTCTCAGAGTGATGCTGAAAAACTAATTCATGCATTTATTTCCTCTAGGCTGGACTATTGTAATTCATTATTATCAGGTTGTCCTAAAAGTTCCCTGAAAAGCCTTCAGTTAATTCAAAATGCTGCAGCTAGAGTACTGACGGGGACTAGAAGGAGAGAGCATATCTCACCCATATTGGCCTCTCTTCATTGGCTTCCTGTTAATTCTAGAATAGAATTTAAAATTCTTCTTCTTACTTATAAGGTTTTGAATAATCAGGTCCCATCTTATCTTAGGGACCTCATAGTACCATATCACCCCAATAGAGCGCTTCGCTCTCAGACTGCAGGCTTACTTGTAGTTCCTAGCGTTTGTAAGAGTAGAATAAGAGGCAGAGCCTTCAGCTTTCAGGCTCCTCTCCTGTGGAACCAGCTCCCAATTCGGATCAGGGAGACAGACACCCTCTCTACTTTTAAGATTAGGCTTAAAACTTTCCTTTTTGCTAAAGCTTATAGTTAGGGCTGGATCAGGTGACCCTGAACCATCCCTTAGTTATGCTGCTATAGACTTAGACTGCTGGGGGGTTCCCATAATGCATTGAGTGTTTCTTTCTCTTTTTGCTCTGTATGCACCACTCTGCATTTAATCATTAGTGATTGATCTCTGCTCCCCTCCACAGCATGTCTTTTTCCCGGTTCTCTCCCTCAGCCCCAACCAGTCCCAGCAGAAGACTGCCCCTCCCTGAGCCTGGTTCTGCTGGAGGTTTCTTCCTGTTAAAAGGGAGTTTTTCCTTCCCACTGTTGCCAAGTGCTTTCTCACAGGGGGTCGTTTTGACCGTTGGGGTTTTTCCGTAATTATTGTATGGCTTTGCCTTACAATATAAAACGTCTTGGGGCAACTGTTTGTTGTGATTTGGCGCTATATAAATAAAATTGATTTTTTTTTTTATTATTATTATTATGAATGCATCGCGCACGTGTTGCGTGTGCACGGCATCTGCATTGCGGTAATAAAAGAAGCGCACTCGGGCCGTCGGCAACACTATTCACACCAACAATACAGCCTCTGGAGCAAGTGCTGGACTTGGACAAGTTGATTGGCGTAAACAAGCAGTGAACAGGGCGAGTGGTGACGTCAGCGGATCGCATCAGAGCGCAGCTCATCTGAACGATAATAACAAGAAGTTAAATCTGTTCAATCTGTTTTTCTCCCTTTATATAGCACCCCTTGGGCACATATTGTGGCGTTTTGGGATTACCTTTCACTGCTATGCAGATGATACTCAGTTATACATGCCGATAACTGCTGGTAATCTCGTTCACATAAAATCCTTAGAAGATTGCCTTGAGAAGTTGGATGTCTAGAAACGTCCTACTTTTAAACTCTGATAAGACTGAAATGATGGTTCTTGGTCCAGTGAGACATCTGCATCAATTTGACCATTTAACGCTCAGCCTCATGTGTCATACATCACACTGACAAAGTGAGGAACCTTGGGGTAATTTTTGATCCTTCGTTGTCCTTTGGCCTCCACATTAGAAATATTACTAGGACTGCTTTCTTCCACCTGCGAAATATAGCAAAGATTCGGCCCATCCTGTCTCTGGCTGATGCTGGTACCCTGATCCATGCATTTATCTCTTATAGATTGGACTACTGCAATGTTCTATTTTCTGGTTTACTGCAGTCCAACATTAGGGCTCTCCAATTGGTTTAAAATGCTGCAGCCAGACTTTTGACACAAAGCAGAAAGTACGACCACATTACACCCATTTTGGCATCCCTTCACTGACTTCCTGTTCCAGTGAGATCAGATTTTAAGGTTCTGCTACTAACCTATAAAATTATTCATGGACTGGCACCTCCCTACCTAGCTGACCTAATTAAACCTTACGTACCAGCCTGGGCTTTATGTTCTCAGGGTGCAGGACTACTTTGTGTCTCTAAGGTGAATAAGAAGCTTTCTCTTATTGTGCCCCTGTTCTGTGGAATGATCTCCCTATGTCAATAAAACAGTCCGATTCTGTGGAGATTTTCAAGTCCAGACTTAAGATGCACTTATTTTCCCTTTCGTATGGCTAGCATACTGGTACAGTTCTGATTCAGTTTTTTCTCTTTGTATAAGGTGCAGCTCCATCCAGAGATGGGTGTTGTATTCGTGTTGGCGATCCTCCTGTCCTGTGCGCCAATAGCATTTCTTGTATATTCGTCCGTGAATTGTTCTGTGAATTGTTCTATAATTTATGTCTGTATCATGGCCCAAGCAGAGGGTCACCCCTTTGAGTCTGGTCTGCTTGAGGTTTCTTCCTCAGAGGGAGTTTTTCCTTACCACTGTTGCTCTGGGGGTTGGTAAGGTTAGACCTTACCTGTGTGAAGCGCTTTGAGGCAACTCTGTTGTGATTTGGTGCTATATAAATGAAAATAAATTGAAATTGAAATTGTTATAAACATAGGAATAAATACTGTAACAGCTGCAGACAAGAAGGAAAAAACACGCAACTGTTTTATCAAGCCTTGACAATGTAAACAAGTCAAATAATTACCTTTTTAGACAGCTCAAAATGCTTTCTGCAGCTTGTTGGCCGTTTGCACGCGTGCACAGCCCAGCTGCAGCTTCCTCTGTGATTCAGGAGGTGATTAGAGCTGTTTTCAACAGCCAATTTGCACAATTAAATGATTTATCCGCCACAAAATAATTATTTTATATACGCAGCATCCAGCGCAGAGCGTGTGGCAGCCAGTAGAACAAAGAACGACGTCCAGCTGTGAACATCGCATCTGATTTGCATCCGCCGCAAATCAGATGCAAAGCAGACGTAATAAAAACGCTTTATTTGTGGCCAATCAACTTATTTTAGTTTGTGATGTGGACATGATGGGCACGCAAAATATCCATTTTACACACTGTGCCAGTTCGCCGCCAAGCCGCAAATCCTGTCAGTTGCGGATATCAGCAGATGACGTTGAATATACAGCGCATAGATTGTGTATGTTTGAGTATGTATGGCGGATGTCATCCGCAGCCAAAATTTTGTGCAGCTCAAAAATCCTGGCAACGGAAAAACGTGCCTCTGTGGATAATTACAGACGTGTGAAGGTGTCAGCCGACTCATACAAGTATGTTTCATACATATTGCGGATGTTAAGCGAATATGAATTTTTTGTGCAATCCATGCGCAAATCCTCCTAAACGCCAGTGGGACCAGGCCCTTATAACGCATGTAGTGAGGAAACGGATCCGATGCATTGCAATTATCATGGCAGCATTACGGCTGTATTATGATGCATCGCGCACGTGTTGCGCGTGCACGGCATCTGCATTACGGTCATAAAAGAAGCGCACTCGAGCCGTCGGCATCACTATTCACACCAACACCACAGCCTCTGGAGCATTTGCTGGACTTGGACAAGTTGATTGGAGTAAAGAAGCAGTGAACAGGGTGAGTGGTGACGTCAGCAGATCACATCAGAGCGCAACTCGTCTGAATGATTATAACAAAAAGTTAGATCTGATATAAACATAGGAATAAACAGTGTAACAGCTGCAGACAAGAAGGAAAAAACATGCAACTGTTTTATCAAGCCTTGACAATGTAAACAAGTCAAATAATTACCTTTTTAGATGGCTCAAAATGCTTTCAGTGCATGGGTCAGTGCACGGGTCAGTCTGTGGCTCAGTGCATGGGTCAGTGCATGGCTCAGTGTGTGGCTCAGTGCAGGGGTCAGTGCACAGGTCAGTGCATGGGTCAGTGTGTGGCTTAGTGTAGATGTCAGTGCTTGGGTCCGTGAAAGGGTCAGTGTATGGGTCAGTGCATGGGTCTGTGTGTGGCTCAGTGCAGGGGTCAGTACAAGGGTCAATGCATAGGTCAGTGCAAGGCTCAGTACATGGCTCAGTGCAAGGGTCAGTGTGCAGGTCAGTGCACTGCTCAGTGCATGACATTGCATGGGTCAGTGTGTGGCTCAGTGCAGGGGTCAGTGCATGGGGCAGTGTGCAGGTCAGTGCACTGCTTAGTGCATGACAATGCATGGGTCAGTGCACAGGTTAGTGCATGGCTCAGTGTGTGGCTCAGTGCAGGGGTCAGTGCACAGGTCAGTGTGTGGCTCAGTGCATGGCTCAGTGCATAGGTCAGTAGTCAGTGTGTAGCTCAGTGCATGGGTCAGTGCAAGGATCAGTGTGTTGGTCAGTGCAAAGATCAGTGTGTGGCTCATTGCATGGCTCAATGTATGGCTCAATGCATAGGTCAGTGGTCAGTGTGTGGCTCAGTGCATAGATCAGTGGTCAGTGCGTGGCTCAGTGCATGGGTCAGTGCAAGGATCAGTGCATGGGACAGTGCAAGGATCAGTGTGTGGGTCAGTGCATGGCTCGGTGCAAGGGTCAGTGTGCAAGTCAGTGCATGGCTCAGTGTATGGGTCAATGCATGGGTCAGTGGTCAGTGTGTGGCTCAGTGCATGGCTCAGTGCATAGGTCAGTGGTCAGTGTGTGGCTCAGTGCATGGCTCAGTGCATAGGTCAGTGGTCAGTGCGTGGCTCAGTGCATGGCTCAGTGCAAGGATCAGTGCATGGGTCACTGCAAGGGTCAGTGTGTGGGTCAGTGCAAGGGTCAGTGTGCAAGTCAGTGCATGGCTCAGTGTATGGGTCAATGCATGTGTCAGTGTGTGGCTCAGTGCATAGGTCATTGCATGGCTCAGTGCAGGGTTCAGTACAAGGGTCAATGCATGGGTCGGTGCATGGCTCAGTGCAAGGGTCAGTGTGCAGGTCAGTGCAATGCTTAGTGCATGACAGTGCATGGGTCAGTGCACGGGTTAATGCATGGCTCAATGTGTGGCTCAGTGCAGGGGTCAGTGCACAGGTCAGTGCATGGGTCAATGTGTGGCTCAGTGCATGGCTCAGTGCATAGGTCAGTGGTTAGTGTGTAGCTCAGTGCATGTGTCAGTGCAAGGGTCAGTGTGCAGGTCAGTCCACTGCTTAGTGCATGACAGTGCATGGGTCAGTGCACGGGTTAATGCATGGCTCAATGTGTGGCTCAGTGCACGGGTTAATGCATGGCTCAATGTGTGGCTCAGTGCACGGGTTAATGCGTGGCTCAATGTGTGGCTCAGTGCAGGGGTCAGTGCACAGGTCAGTGCATGGGTCAATGTGTGGCTCAGTGCATGGCTCAGTGCATAGGTCAGTGGTTAGTATGTAGCTCAGTGCATGTGTCAGTGCAAGGATCAGTGTGTGGGTCAGTGCAAAGATCAGTGTGTGGCTCATTGCATGGCTCAATGCATGGCTCAGTGCATAGGTCAGTGGTCAGTGCGTGGCTCAGTGCATGACTCAGTGCATAGGTCAGTGGTCAGTGCATGGCTCAGTGCATGGGTCAGTGCAAGGGTCAGTGTGTGGGTCAGTGCATGGCTCAGTGCAAGGGTCAGTGTGCAAGTCAGTGCATGGCTCAGTGTATGGGTCAATGCATGGGTCAGTGGTCAGTGTGTGGCTCAGTGCATAGCTCATTGCATGGCTCAGTGCATAGGTCAGTGGTCAGTGTGTGGCTCAGTGCATGGCTCAGTGCATAGGTCAGTGGTCAGTGCGTGGCTCAGTGCATGGGTCAGTGCAAGGATCATTGCAAGGGTCAGTGTGTGGGTCTGTGCATGGCTCAGTGCAAGGGTCAGTGTGTGGGTCAGTGCATGGCTCAGTGCAAGGGTCAGTGTGCAAGTCAGTGCATGGCTCAGTGTATAGATCAATGCATGGGTCAGTGCGTGGCTTAGTGCATAGGTCATTGCATGGCTCAGTGCAGGGGTCAGTACAAGGGTCAATGCATGGGTCAGTGCATGGGTCAGTGCACGGGTCAGTGCTTGGCTCAGTGCATGGGTCAGTGCACAGGTCAGTGCATGGGTCAGTGTGTGGCTTAGTGCAAGGGTCAGTGTATGGCTCACTGCACGGCTCAGTGTAGGGGTCAGTGCTTGGGTCAGTGAAAGGGTCAGTGTATGGGTCAGTGCATGGGTCAGTGTGTGGCTCAGTGCATGAGTCAGTGCACGGGTCGGTGCAGGGGTCAATGCATGGGTCAGTGCACAGGTCAGTGCATGGGTCAGTATGTGGCTTAGTGCAGAGGTCAGTGCATGGGTCAGTGTGTGGGTCAGTGTAGGGGTCAGTGAAAGGGTCAGTGTATGGGTCAGTGCATGGGTCAGTGTGTGGCTCAGTGCACGAGTCAGTGCACAGGTCAGTGCATGGGGCAGTGCGTGGCTCAGTGCAAGGGTCAGTGCATGGGTCACTCTGTGGCTCGGTGCATGGGTCAGTGTGAGGCTCAGTATAGGATTCCGTGCTTGGGTCAGTGAAAGGGTCAGTGCATGGGTCAGTGCGTGGCTCAGTGCACGAGTCAGTGTAGGGGTCAGTGCAAGGATCAGTGTGTGGCTCAGTGCATGGCTCAATGTATGGCTCAATGCATAGGTCAGTGGTCAGTGTGTGGCTCAGTGCATGGCTCAGTGCAAGGATCAGTGCAAGGATCAGTGCAAGGGTCAGTGTGTGGGTCAGTGCATGGCTCAGTGCAAGGGTCAGTGTGCAAGTCAGTGCATGGCTCAGTGTATGGGTCAATGCATGGGTCAGTGGTCAGTGTGTGGCTCAGTGCATGGCTCAGTGCATAGGTCAGTGGTCAGTGTGTGGCTCAGTGCATGGCTCAGTGCATAGGTCAGTGGTCAGTGTGTGGCTCAGTGCATGGGTCAGTGCATGGCTCAGTGCACGGGTCAGTGTGTGGCTCAATGTGTGGCTCAGTGCAGGGGTCAGTGCACAGGTCAGTGCATGGGTCAGTATGTGGCTTAGTGCAGGGGTCAGTGCATGGGTCAGTGTGTGGGTCAGTGTAGGGGTCAGTGAAAGGGTCAGTGTATGGGTCAGTGCATGGGTCAGTGTGTGGCTCAGTGCACGAGTCAGTGCACGGGTCAGTGCATGGGGCAGTGCGTGGCTCAGTGCAAGGGTCAGTGCATGGGTCAGTCTGTGGCTCGGTGCAGGGGTCAGTGCAAGGGTCAGTGCATGGGTCAGTGTGAAGCTCAGTATAGGATTCCGTGCTTGGGTCAGTGAAAGGGTCAGTGCATGGGTCAGTGCGTGGCTCAGTGCACGAGTCAGTGCAGGGGTCAGTGCAAGGATCAGTGCACGAGTCAGTGCACGGGTCGGTGCAGGGGTTAGTACAAGGGTCAATGCATGGGTCAGTGTAAGGGTCAGTGCATGGCTCAGTGCACGGGTCAGTGTGTGGCTCAGTGCAGGGGTCAGTGCACAGGTCAGTGCATGGGTCAGTATGTGGCTTAGTGCAGGGGTCAGTGCATGGGTCAGTGTGTGGGTCAGTGTAGGGGTCAGTGAAAGGGTCAGTGTATGGGTCAGTGCATGGGTCAGTGTGTGGCTCAGTGCACGAGTCAGTGCACGGGTCAGTGCATGGGGCAGTGCGTGGTTCAGTGCAGGGGTCAGTGCATGGGGCAGTGCGTGGTTCAGTGCAGGGGTCAGTGCATGGGTCAGTCTGTGGCTCGGTGCAGGGGTCAGTGCGAGGCTCAGTATAGGATTCCGTGCTTGGGTCAGTGAAAGGGTCAGTGCATGGGTCAGTGCGTGGCTCAGTGCACGAGTCAGTGCAGGGGTCAGTGCAAGGATCAGTGTGTGAGTCAGTGCATGGGTGAGTGCATGGCTCAGTGCATGAGTCAGTGCGTGGCACAGTGTGTGGATCAGTGTGCAGCACACTGTGAGGGTCAGTGTGTGGGTCAATGCGTGGTGCAGTGTGCAGCATAGTGCGCTGGTCAGCGCGCGATGCAGTGGGAGGGTCAGTGCACAGTGCAGTAGGGTGGTCAGTGGCTTTCCATGTATCCACCCAAGCACAAGTCTGCATGTGGGTGTGATGGGTTAAAACTGAGGTCCAGGTGCAGCACGTTCATATCATCTGACACAAGACACCAACAAAAACCGGGTCTAAAGTCCAGTTGGGTATTTAAGTATTGCAAAAGTCAGAAAGCTTCAGCTGGCTGGTTGACGCTGCACAGGGAACCACGAAAGTGAACCCAAAAACTGACAGAAAAAAAAAGTCTGATTGTTAATGTGGAGGTCACTGAACAATTAAGAAGAAAAAAGTAAAATTAAGCTGAAAGGAAACAGATATGGTTTAGTCAACAACCGGTAACAAATTAACCCGCTAACCTGTGACCGGATTCTTTTTTCAGACAATATCTCTTTGACCTGAGAGGGTTCAGGTCACTAAAAACACAAGTTGAACACATATTACTGGATGTTTTGTGTTTTCTTTGTTTGCTTAAGATGATCAGGTGCACAAGTTTTGACCCAAAACTGAAAATTTTTATAAAGTTGAGGTAAAAAGAAAAAACAATAAAAAGCCAGACCACACCTGGTCAGAGTCTTGTGGGCGTTTGTGGACCAGGGTTGGGTTCAGTCTGTTGAAAAATGTTCAAATGCATCATTACGAGATATTCATTCTGCTGTCGTTTATCTGAAGCTGCTCGTCTGTAAAAGCGTCTTAGATAAAACGCGGCGGCGCTCCTCTGCCGCGCTTTAGCTGCACTTTGACCTTCCGCTCAGGTGGAGGGAGACGAAATGCTGCCTGCAGCTAATCCCTGTTTCTGTCGGCGCCCCCTGCAGATGAACCGCTGTGGGACGCAGGCGCCGGTGTGGCTGTCTCTGAAGGACGCCTCCCTGCCGCGGCCCGGCGAGGTCCGCCAGCTCTCTGCCTGCGCCACCTGGCAGTTCTTCCACGGCAGCACAAAGGACTGCTGCCTCTTCCGCATTCCCGTCACGGCGCGGAACTGCGGCGACTTCCTGCTCTACTACCTGCAGCCCACGCAGGGGTGCATGGGATACTGTGCAAAAGGTGAACACGCCAGACAGGTCGACGCCCCGGCGGAATCCAACCCACTTTAACTGTGTTTTCATCTGCTGTGTGCTCTGTTCTCATCTCAGTTTAGGTCAAAGGTCAAGGCAGAGGTCACATTCCAACCTTGGATAATTACCTCCTCTCAGGAGGTCATGTGATCGCCAAAAGCTAATGAACCCATATTTATGAAATCTGGGAAATGGAACCTAAAACGTCAAGTGGAACCTATGCGAAAGTTTCAAATTGCATGGCTCCGCCTCTTTTAGCAGATTCTCCCCCAAAGAAAAATGCCAAATATTTGAGACTCAACAATGAAGTCAGATCACAGTGTGATTCAGTGCAGCTCATATTCTTCACTTTGTGACTTATGACATCTACTTATTAAAATATTTAAAAAGCTTTTAAAAGGTTTGAAACACCTACATAGATAGATAGATAGATAGATAGATAGATAGATAGATAGATAGATATTTTATCTCATTTTTATGCTACACATAAAAATAAAATAAAAAGAAATTTATGCAAATATTTACATATATGCAAATAATAATAATAATATTATTATTATTTTATGCTACACATAAAAAAAAAATTTTGTACGTTCAAAAAAAATCCTTTAAAATTACAAGTTAATAAATAAAAGAATGACTTGATAAAACAAGATTTTAATAAATTTAGGAGATTTTGATAAAATTCTTGTTTAAAGGAACAGTTCACATTCTCTGGTTTGCTGTGAGAAAGAAGCTTTTTAAGAGTTTTAGAACAAATTATAAATGATTTATGATGCAGGGCAGCTTAGAGTCTATATTATACTCTTTACATTTTGATGTAATCTGTGCTTGTTGCACCCAGAAACAAACAAATTTTTAGCTTTAAAGCTTTAAAAAATATATTTCAAAAGAAATTCATAAAAGTTTAGACCTGTAGCTTTCAGTGGATACAGCTAAGAGACATTCTTAAAATAATACTTAAAAATTTATTTATACTTATTTTGTCTTTATTTTTATTTTAAGTTGCTTTTCGTAAAGGATATTATATGTCACGTCACATATTTTGACATAATTTCACTGAGAATATCGGTCAAGATACAAATTTTCTTTGTGTGTGTGCGTGTGTGCAAGTGTGCTTGCGTGTGCGTATGTGTGTGTGTGCGTGTGTGTGCGTGTGTGTATGTATGTGTGTGTGTGTGTGCGCGCGCGTGCGTGTAGGTGTGCGTGCATGTGTGTGCGTGCGTGCGTGTGTGTGTGTGCGTGTGTGCGTGCGTGCGTGTGTGTGCGTGTGAGTGCGTGCGTGTGTGTGTGCGTGCGTGTGTGTGCATGTGTGTGTGATTGGCCGTTTGTGGTTTTATATATATATAATCACGCTGATTGCGTTTTTGAATATGTACGAACACGTCTGACCTGATGTTGCAGTTGTTCCAGATGTGGCGCACGTGCTCTGCCCACCCGGTGAGACCGACGTCAACGGCCGATGTCAAGGTGAGGACCTCAAAATTACAGTGTAAAGTCATTTAACCTTTGACCTTTAAGGGCTAAACTGTCAGGTCCAGAAGCTGATGTGCTTTTGTTGGTGAGGAGAGCCTCACTGAGCTGGACTCCACAGAAGCTGTGATCTTTGTGGAATTGGTATGAGAAGCTGAGTCAGAACTCAGGTCGTCTGGTTTTGGGATGGTCCTGGATCCAGACTAAGATCCAGGTTTAAGGACTTCCTGGACTCCATCAGAAGTGTGTCTCTATGTGGTGAAAGTTTTAAACTTGTAGAGATGTTCACTCATCTCAGCAGTGACATTCATGTCTCCAGATCTTCAACATCTGGGAAGATCTTATGCAGTCAGGAGCTCAAAGGTCAGCCCTGTTTGGTGATGCTGATACTGCACCTTTTGAGGAGAAGGAAGGTCCAGGTCTTCAGGGTCCTGGTACTTCCTGTCTCACTGCATTGTTGTCAGTTTTGGACTCTAACCAGTGACCTCAGGTGATTGCTTTGGAGGATCTTTAGGTTCCTCTTGAATGACTTTGGGTCTGATGAACTAAGTGAGACTGAGTTGAGGACAATCACTGACTCTGAGGGAACATCGTCCATGTGGTGTGTTTCTCTGGATACGATCCAGCTTGCAGATGACTCAGTGTTGAGGACTGCAGTGGCTAGAGAAGGTGAAGGACACGTCCATTCTTCACCTGGCTGCAGCAGGAAGATGATTGCTGGAGAGGTGGGGATGGACCAGTTGTCTACCTGGGTGGTTGCTATCCAGGACCTGTAGTGGTTTGGTGGTGTAGTGGACACAGCACCGTGTGGTGCTGTGGTCCATGCTCCCAGACCTGACCTGACTCATATGGATTGGGTTTAATCCAGCCCAGTCTCACTTTGTGTTTTTTCTCAAATGTTGTACATTTTCATGAGGTCTTCACTCGTCACCCCAAATTCTGTGATACCATCATGGATTTTTTTTTTTCCTGTGATACCATCATGAAAATCTACCATATTTTGTGACGGCATCACAAACTCAGATTAAATCACTTTTCGTGATGCCGTCATGAACTTGGCGTGAGATCAGGTTGGTTTAATGACCGTGTCCGTGTCCATCCTCATCCAGGTCCAAAACCTGTTCCAGGTTCAAAACCCGTTCCTGGAGCAGCTCACTTTTTTTGTTCTTGATCATTTTATTGGTGAATCAGTTTTCTAAACTGTGATGGTTATGTCTCTGAGGACCTGATTAATGGACTAATCCCATCAGATCTCCTTCACTTGTCCTTCACTGTCTTGGTTTCCAGCTGCTGTGCCGTCCTTGTTGTCCCGGCCGGTGATCACTGCTGAGCTGATCAGCCGCAGCGTCCACCTGAGGTGCTCCTTCACCCCGCCGGCATGGACCCAGCGTCTAGGCTACCATGTGGCTTGGGCGCGACACGTTGGCCTCAGCATGAAGACTGAGATCAGGCAGGAATCCACGCTGGAGACCTTCTCGCTGATGGAGATGGACGGCGTTCACTTCAGGCTGGGAGAAACGGTAATTCCTGCCAGACCGGGTGCGGTATTTTAGTGAGCACATGTGCATAATTTTTACCTCTGAGTTCAGACTGTCAGAACAAAAGCAGAGAATCTGAGCGTCGGACTCTGAGGCACGAGGGTGAGTTAAATCAGTACCAGGCCCCAAACGGCGTCTGCACATGCTTTTCATTTAAATATCTTCATTCAGATATTCACCGTGAGTTCCAAGATGCCATCATGAAGTCATTAAAAAAATACACTTTTATTTTACTGGAGCTGGTGTTTGGTACTCTTGCTCAAGGGCACCTTGGCAGGATTGAGACTAATTGAGTTTGAATGAAAAGACAGCAGCTAGTTGGAGCCTCATTGGTTCACATCCCCCACAGAGAGCCAGAAGTAATGGTTGGTAAACGTCAGCTCTTTTATAAAGCCACTGGGGGGCAGCTGGTGGTCGTGCGCGATCCGTCCATGAGGAATGGATGGTGGACATGTCCTCTCGCTGGTGATCGGTCCGTGAGCAGGAGTTAATGGACTTTATTTAATGTGCCACAATCGTGAGAGAACTTGAGGAGGTGAAAGCAAGCTGCAGCCGGCGGTTGCGCACACGATCCATCCATGAGGAGTGGGCGTGGACATGTCCTCTTGCTGGCGATCTGTCCATGAGGAGCTTGGCCGGCCCGCCTCTTCTTCTGTGGTTTTGAAGCTTCACTGCCAGCAGAGTCTAGCAGGATGAATAAAATCTATCAATACAGGTATGTATTAGGCATGTGAATCTCATCACTGACAATGATTCGATACACACCTTGATACACTACCAGCGATACAATACATAAAGCAATACATGACGATACATGGCGATACGATTCACCCCTGTTCCCGATTTGATGTGATTTGATATGTATTTGGGGCAGCACGGTGACTTAGTGGTTAGCACTGTTGCCTCACAGCGAGAAGGTCATGGGTTCAATTCCCGTGGCCTTTCTGTGTGGAGTTTGCATGTTCTCCCCGTGTTTGCGTGGGTTTCCTCCGGGTGCTCCGGTTTCCTCCCACATCCAAAGACATGCGGGTTAGGTGGATTGGAATCTTTAAAATTGTCCTTAGGTGTGCGTGTGGGTGTGTCTGTGTTTGTTTGTCTATTTGTGGCCCTGCGACAGACTGGCGTCCTGTCCTGGGTGTACCCCGCCTCACGCCCTATGATTGCTGGGATAGGCTCCAGCCCCCCGCGACCCTTAATTGGACTAAGCGGTAGTAGATGGATGGATGGATGATATGTATTTGATGGTGATTCAATTCCTCACAATGTGATACGATGCCATTTGGTGCGATACGATTAATGATGGGTATTGATAAGATTTATCAATATCGATGCCATTATCGATTCCGCTTATCAATCCGATTCCTTATTGATTCCCTTATCAATACCTCGTGAATTTTCTGTGAACTAAAAGTAGGCTTTACAGGTTTTCTATGTCAACAACATTTTATTGAGTCTCAAAGTAAATAAATATGAAACTGGTCACTGGATCCTTGATCTCTGGACATAAATAGAAATAAACAAAATCTGTAGTTTTTGACACAAATGTAACCCCGTAGACTCTGAGCTGAGCTCTGCAGCCGGCTGCACGTCAAGATCAATGTTTCATAAAGAACGAAGGACGTCTCATTTTGGGGGGAAAAACAGGTTTGGTCAGTTGTAGTTTATTGTTTGTATTATAATGTTTG